>NW_027116636.1:167701-176980 GCF_000696795.3 Halyomorpha halys | reverse complement strand
ATATATAAAACTTTGAACTTTATTTATGTAAAATTACCATAGGTATAGTGCATTTAAGATGAGTTTGCCTGTGGGTAAAGAGAGGGGGATATGCAGTGACAAACGTTCTCCTGCCAACCTCCCCACTTTTTTGTCTTAGGTCTGTCCCAATAACCACTTCTGACAGTCCCAGCAGTAAGGAGCATGTGTAGTACCTGTTTATTCCTCCCAAATCCTATATTATACATGCTCCACAAAGTTATATATCCATAAAATGGATATTCAGAAGTGGTTGTTAGAACAGAACTACTCAGTTAACTCGAATTTCTTTCCTCGACATACTTCTGCAACTTAAAAAATAGAAATTCCTCGTATCAGTTTTTTCAAAACTATTTTTCATTAATATTGCAATATTATAAATTTACCAAGTCAAGTAAACTGGTTAGAGGGCAAACTCTCAAATAAAAAATGTAATTATGAACCTATTTAAATTCATGAAAACAGAGGTTGAGAGTGGTCCAATCCATGTTTCTGCTGTTATGAAAAGAGTTTCCCAGGCTACAGGTATCTTGAAACTCCCTTTGAGAGAAATTATAAGGGAGTGAAGCTGTAGAGAGGGATGATAAACCTTGTTTTGAAACTTCAGCCAGTAAATGGTCCCAAAATAAAACAAAAGAACATTGACAGCTTTGATAAAGAAGCTATTCGCAAACTAGTGTTTAATTTTCATACAAATGATAAAAAAACTACTCTCTTCAAGGGATATTTTACAAAAACAAGGGAAAAATCAGAAATTAATTTTAGTGGAAATTATTGAGTAATGAAATAAACTTAAAAAGGAGGTATTTTTTTTTTCTGAACAGAATGATTATCAAATCTCAAAAATGACTTTTTGGATGACACTGGGTTCTTAACAAGCAAATCAGAAAAGAGTTATCAATATATTTGCGTTTAATATATTTTTATACAGAGTAAAACAAGAATAAATAAGAAACAGTTCCAATCAAAGATAAATGATAACCTAACAAAATGAGTAAAAGAATTTTTTAAAAGGCATACCTGATCTGCTTTTCTGCATATCAACATGCTCAATGTCCGACTGAAGAAAGATGCTAAAAGTGGATTCAAAGGAGATTCTCTCTCTAAGAAAGAATATAATTTTGTAAGTAACGCTTTATCAGATAGCCTTTCATTTAATATAGGAATATCTGTAGTTAAAACTTCACAGGCAAGATTAGGACGTCTATATTTTTCATGTTCTTCAAGTTCATCACTAGGCTCTTCAGTAACAAAACCTACTAACTGATTCAATATATCAGCTCGAGTAATGCTGAAAAAAAGAATTGTGATTGCTTTAACTAATTCATGAAAAACACTAAATAAAACATATTGTATATATACAAAAATGTACACTGTCACCATTCTAATCTCCAATACCAAACAATCTGTTAGGGATTTTCCATCTTTTGAACTAGTGAAAGTTGACAGTTATGGTTCTATTAAAGCTGATAAAAGTTAGAACAATTATTAATAATTCCAAAAAAAATTAATTTCAATATAAAATGGCTTCACTTCAAAGATAAAAAAACTCCTTGAAGTGAACAAAAAAGGCATCTTAAACTATCTGGAAATTGAAAGCTATCAGGGACCCCTGTTGACTGCTGATTTCAGTGAGTAGTAAGGCAGCAGTAGTATTGAGGAACAATATGTACAGAACAATAAATATAAAAATGTATTAACACCAATATCAACTTATATATATATAAAAAGTATTGAGTACTGAAGGCAACCAGCAATATGTTCATACGTCATTAGTAAAAAGCACATTTTATTGAGTTAAATCCACCACAATCTTGGGAGCAGGCAATGTATAGATGTCTGATTCTCGACCTTAACCCTATTCTTGGCATGGGAACATGCACGGCACCATCAATTACTAGAATGTTAAAATCCCTAAACCTAAATGTCTTAAGAATGAATATATGATCAACATTCAACAGTTTGAATCCTTATGTTACAGGCAGTACCACTGTTGTGACAAGAAACTCTTGTTTGAGTATAAAAAATAAACAGTAAGTTAATTTTAATAGATATACAAGGAACACTCCCAAAATTGAGAGACAGGCTAAAATTCTAACTTTATTTTAAAAATTGTTTGTCTTATTTTTCAATTTAAAAAAATAGTGTTCTCATTGTTAATACTCTATAAAACCAATAGCAGAATTTGATTTCAAAATAGGAAAAGAAAAAAAAAACTAAAGGAGCACCTCAAAAATATTCCATAAAACAAAAAAATATAGAAAGAGGTGTTTATTGATGGTGGTGGGTGAGGTCAATAATAAACAAATAAGTAAAACTTCTTTTATTTGTGTTGATGTTTCCATATATAAATATAATTTTTTTTTCCCTCTAAGTTATATAGGGTTTTTTTTTAAGCCCGATAGAACTTGAAATTGTAAAAAATAACACACAAAATTAAATTGTAATCAAAATTTTTTTTTTATTCGAAAGATCAATACGTGACATTAACATTTGAAAATGATTTCGGGCATATGGGCACCGCGGCTGTTCTTGACGAAGCGCATTCTGTAAAATTGTGTTCAGCGATGAGGCGCATTTTTGGCTTAACGGGTTTGTTAATAAGCAAAATTGCCGCATATGGTCGTGCGATTTGACACCTCTCGATTATTTCCTGTGGGGCTACGTGAAGTCACTGGTTTATGCTGATAAACCAGCAACAATTGACGCCTTGGAGGCCAGCATTGTTCGTGTTATTCGTGACATACGGCCAGCAGTGCTCGAAAAAGTGGCCCAAAATTGGACGTCCAGAATGCGCTTCGTCAAGAACAGCCGCGGTGCCCATATGCCCGAAATCATTTTCAAATGTTAATGTCACGTATTGATCTTTCGAATAAAAAAAAAATTTTGATTACAATTTAATTTTTTGTGTTATTTTTTACAATTTCAAGTTCTATCGGGCTTAAAAAAACACCCTATAGTTGTTATCTTGCTTATTGTTTTCAGGCCTAATGAATGCCGCAAAAATAAAATAAGTTCTACTTATTTGTGTTTGTCATTACTGACTGCACCCCAACCATATAAAGCTATACCATTTTTTTTCCCCAAATACTATTTATTTCAACCAAAAAAAAAAAAAGAACAAAATATATATATTTCAGTTTTTATTCTCTAATTGCCAAGAAGAGGGGAACTGGAAATAATATTGCTAATAACTCATGTAATTAATATTTGGATATCTCATGTTTACTACGATCATTAACAAAATGTAATTGACATTGCTATTTCTGACAAAAATGTTAATAACACTTGATTTTGTTTATACTAATTCTCAGAATATATTAACACTTTGTTACTGACCAGTGTAAACTGTAGAAATCAAAATATTAATAACATTTTTTTTGAAATAGTAATTAAATAACAGTTCATAATTGAATGGAGCAAACTGTAGGCAGCTAAATGTTATTAACATTTTGCTAATAACATTAATGGTAACATTTTGATATTAACACACTTTAAAGTATTCTTGGAAGAGAATTTGGTTAATACTGTGCTATAACTGTTTGATTTATATCCAGACAGTGTCTGTTGTACCACAATTTCCATTTTAACAAGATCCTAATTATCTGCTAATTTCTAATTTGTGTTGTATAATTTTGGCAAAGGAAAACAAGCTATTTATAATACTATCTTGTTCCAATAATAATGATGTTTTGAATTAAATGTATCTTATAAATTGACCAAATCTGATATAATATCTTGGAAGGTTAATCGGAGTAAAGGAAAAATTAGGCCAATCCCAGCTTTTTCAATGGATAAGTCCTTCACAATTTTACACTAAGCTACATAAATCAGAAAGAACAGATAATTGTTTTATTTCTAATACATTTTTTTTAAATTCATTAAGCACAGTGATTCAAACTTACAACTCAATTAATTTTTTATTCTGAGATTTCAATTCCTGTAACACATTTTCTTGATCCAACACCTCATTCAAGGTAGTGTCCTAAAAATAAATTATTTAGATTATTGAAATGATAAATAAAATAGTACCTTCTATATAAAATTTGTATACAATTGGTCATTGGAGAGAAAGCGAAACACTGACAATTCAACACCAATATCTCATAAAAAAGCACTGAAAGACTTGTTTGTGCTTTTTACAAATTTATTTGTAGTAACTAATTCCAAGAAATCCATGATGCAGATGATCTTGTGACTAGCATAATTTGGTTAACAGCTTAGTAGTGAGTCTATTTCCATTACCACTTCTAGTAATATAATTTTAATATAAAAAAAATAAATACTGTTCTAACTACAAGTTCGATAACTGAATATTTTTCTGATGAAATTAAGAACCATAAAAGTATAATTTAAATGAAGAAAAAAAAATTATACTCATATAAAAGTATATTTTTATACAGATATGAGAAAAATATTGAACGAAATGCCATTGAATTGTATCTAAATAATCCAGATTTTTTTTTTATAATAATTATTTCCAACAAATAATAAGACTCCTGATGAAGATGTCTCTTTCTCCCATATTTGTGCAATTAGAAATGGATGATCTTGTTCAAGAAATCATTGAAGAATTCCCATGGTAATACAATTTAAAAAAAAAAAAATGTAGATGATACAATATTAGTATTCCTGAAGAGCACTTAAATGATATTTTAAGATAGGACTGCATATTAAGTTTACAATGGAAGTTGAGAGACACAATACCACTAATTTTCGGAAACTAAAATGTATATTAATGGGGAAAATATCAAAGTCTCATAATATGAAAGAAAGAATAATGGGAGATCTACCTTACAGAGCTATAGCTCTCAGTAGTATCCCATTTGGAGAACAAAATATCAAATGAGCAAAAGAAATTCTGATGAATAATGGCAACTCAAGTAGAATTAATAAAACTATCTGAGGAGAACTTAAGACAATTTGTCACACCATATAGGTGAATTAATCCCAAATTTTATTTCTCTATGGAATAGATAAAACCTTTAGCATCAAAAATATGAAGAATTTTTAACCGACATAACATCAGTGTATTAAATAAATATGATAATAGCCTCAGGAAATGTTTTTCTCAAAACTAAAAGACAGAATTAGCAGAGAAAAACTGTTAAATATAAATTTACCAAATGGCTTTTTTAAATTATGGCGGTAAATATGTGGGACAGACATCCTCTGCAGAAGAATCTATGCCCACAAATATAGTATTGACAGCAAAAATGAAGATAGCTTATTCAGGCTATCTGAAACAATCACAAGTATGATTTTCACAGGGTCTGTTTCAACATAGAAATCAACCAACAAAAAAAGAGTAATTCTACAAACATTGATTATTATAAAAGAATCAAGAATACTATAAATGCGTGAAACAATTTGGTTAAGTTATAATTGTTAATCTGTGCATATTTATTTATATTTTTAAATGCATTGACTATTAATAGATTTTGTTATTAGGTAGAATTTCATTATTTGGACAATTGTTTTAACTAGTATTCAGCGTTTTAATTTGATATATTTAATGAATTTAATTTAAGATGAAATATCATTAGGGTTAATAAGTTTTTGTCTGACATTTAGGGCTTAGCCTTCTCCATTCTCAGTAACCTCTAACCATAAATTACTATTAACCGTGGTCACTTTACCCTCAAGGATGACTTTTTTTTTTTTACAAAAAAAAGTTTAGTAGTCAAAAATATTTGATTGAAATACCACAAAACTCAAAGGGAATAATTCATCGCATTATACAGCAAAAATATTATATATATATATATATTGTTTTGTCATGATCAAGACATAGAAGTCTGACAAGAACAAAACATTCCGATTCCCTGGAATCTGAGGAATTTTCCTGGAAATGTAGTGAGCATAAAATGCAGATTGCTAACAAAGCTCTTATTTCACAAGAAAACAGGACATTTTTCATATTTTACTATAACAGTATTCTCAATATTTTGCTCACTAAGAATGGAAGGGGTACTATTTACAAAATGTGTTTATTAAAATGAAAATTGGATAGAGATTAATTTCTACCTGGAAGCTCTCAGGCTAGCCCAGTAAAAATGAAATAGGTTGTGTAAAATTTGGATTCTCTTCAAATTAGAATTCTTGTGTGTAATATCATCTTTATACCATTACATACCTAATGTATCTATTTGCAGCTTGTGAGGAGAGGTTTGGAGCCAAAATGTTATTTCTACTGGGCTACCCTGCAAGCTTCTATGTAGAAATTAATCTACCTAATTTTCTAATTCAGATTAGTTCAAAAACAAAAAGTTGTACCACACTAAAATTTTGTTTTTAAGGTAGGTACATGGCTGGGATGTGGTAGCAATATAAATAAGGAGCAGTCATGAAGGATCTTCAATAATTAATATTTATAATATTCCTAGACTTACTGAAACATAACCTGAACCACCATACTGAATAAACACTGGTGGACAGCTTGATACAATCAAATCATAAACAGAAGAGTTTTAAAAGAACAAAACATTACAAACCAGGGATGACTGTGATCAATAAAAATTACAAGAAAGTACCTAACAGAACTAAAATAAATTTTTTTAGGTGATTACAAAAATTTACACTTTTAAAATGAAAATTTGTAAAAAAATCAGTAATAAGTCTACCAAATGAATCACAGTTCTCTACTGCTTACTGTAAGCACCACCAACATATTATAGTGGTAAATTGTTAAAATAAATAGTTACTGTGATAGTCATGAGACCATATCGAGAGCCAATGAGAAAAACACTGTTTTCATCATACATATATAGTTTGAAAACATTTGAAACTTGTTTTTAACATTATTAGTTAGGGACAGGAGAGTTTATACATGAGTTTATACAAACTTTTTAGAGGCTATACATAAAAATTGTTAAATAATATAAAAAAAAAAAAAAAAAAAAAAAAGAGAGAAGACTATACGGAGGATTAACCTTAATGAATTGATAAAAGTTGAAATTCACTAAAAAACATCGACTTACACGTTATGATTTAAACTTCAGTGAAAATCTACTGCTGAAAGAATGTCCAATAAGAATAATCACTTACATATAAGGAGAATATGGTAAGGGATGAGGTCAGGGCTGTGAAGAAAAAAAATAATCAACACTTATTATCTATTAAATAATAAATAAATAATAAACGTTCCAACGTTTTGGTATACATTTCAGATGTTTTTCAGGGCAAAGTACAAATCAAGATAGAATATAAAAACAAAATAATAAAAAATAGTATAACAAGAAATAGTACTATAAAAGATAATGAATAAGTATTAATATAAGATAGTAACAAATATAATTGAAAACTCAAAAATATGAAAGAAAATTTTAACTAATACAAATATGTAAATAATGAAACATCAACATAATCAAAAATATAAGAATAGTACATGATAAACAAGATATAATGAAAATCATGAAAAATACATAAGTAAAACAAATTTAGCTTATCTAGTTTAATACATCTCTATTTTGTTATTTTTGCTAATATATTTTTACGATTTTCATTATATATTGTGTATTGTTTACTTTTCTTAAATTGTTCATTATTTACATATTTATACTTGTTCAATTTTTCATTTTCATATTTTTGATTTTCTAATTCCGTTGATTATTGTCTAATAATCAGCTCATTATTCCTACATTACACATTACCTTCTTGTATATATTCCTACTTCTTATTTATTTAATTTTTTGTTATACTATTTTTTATTATTTTCTTTTTTATCCTATTATGGCTGTTATCTTGTATCTGTACTTAGGCATGATGTAGAAACTCCATAAAAAATAAGATTTGCCTATTTTTATTTTTTACTTTATTAATAAAACCTTAACATCTTCTCCTCATATGAAGATCTACAGTCACCAATTAACACATCATTAATAATCACTTTTATTTAAAATTACTATCTTTATAAACTGTTTACTATCTCAATGGAATATTAGACTGCTCAAGATTGGTTTAAAATAGTAATAATTACTTAAAGAATTTATATATAAGACAGACTTTTTTAATTGTCAGAATTTATATATGAGACTAAAATTTATAAGAAAATCAAGTTGTAATGTCAACTATAAATTTTTTAAAAACTCTAAAATTTGAAATGAGCCCAATACTATTGCAAATATATAAATAAAAATTATTTAAATTTTTTTAAAAATAATATTCCATAAAAGCAAATAAACTAATGAAAAAGCAAACTAAATTTAAATAAGATTGCAAATTATTTATAAGACCAATGATGATGACCTGCAAATTTACTTGCTTGAATACCATCAGAATTTAGCAGCTCAAGCAAATGGGATTACATAATAAATGAGATTCAGTAATTTTCAGCCAGATTGGATAGTTCTGCCAAGAAATTTTACCATGTTCTCAATGGTAAGAGAATTGCTTAATACACGCAGATATGATTCTCTGTCAAGTCAAGGGCAATAATTAAAAGAACAGTTCTCTCTTCAATGGGAAGTCATTGCAGATTGCTTAGCGACAGATCACATCGAGTGTTGCTAAGCAAATCAAAATGTATGGTAAAGATTTTAAGATGGTAATGAGAGAAAAAGTGGTAAATATAGTAGGTAAAAGACATTTTAACTAAATATTGACAAAAAACAAGAAAAGGCTTATATCTATAGTATGATGGTTTTAAGGATGGTGAAGCCTAATCCCGAAATGTCTACAATAAGAGAAATATATGAAAAAAATCAGAATGTGGAAGTAAACATTTTCTCTCTAATTTGTTTTATTTTCTCATATGTATATACTTCATACCATATCTGTATTTCTTTTTTAGTATCTTTCGTGGTTGTATGTAGCACTAAAGAAGGCCTATAACTTAGGTAAAAACTATCGTGACCCAATCCCTGACTATCTTTTCTCCCATTGCATCTATGGTGACGAAATCTATACCATTAAAAATAAATATTCAAAAAATCTAATTCTAAAGAAAAACACTTCTATAAGATCATATAATGATAGTAATGGAACCTAAATAAATTATCAACTAAAATCTGTATTACTAAATTGTTACTGTTTTAATCTAGATATGCGATGAAATAATAATATGTTTAATTAATTAAGGAGCTGTTTAACCTATCACTTTTAACAGCCCTGAGGAAGTCCTGCAAAATGAGGTGAAACATCAGACATTAAATAGTTAAAAACTATTTGTCCTTTTTGACCGCAACCCTGACCATCTTCTTATATTTAAGTAATACGGTCAACTATATATATATACTAACAATGGATTATTTTCAAATCATG
>NW_027116636.1:153411-167651 GCF_000696795.3 Halyomorpha halys | reverse complement strand
ATATACACATATTAAATAATATCAATTAAAGAGTCCATGGTATGTAAGAATGATTTTAAATATAAAAATTTAAATGGATAAAATTGAAAAATCCAGTTTTGGCTTTGAAACTAGAAGTTTGTTTTAAATAAGTAATCAAATTTCACAATTTGATGATTAAAAAAATTTCTTTTAAACCCTTAAAACCATATATTGTTCTTTCCTACAAAAATTAACTGGTGAATTGGTTTCATTAAAACTAATAATTGTTCTTGGTCCAAAGATGAAAAAACTTAAAGAAAAAAGATTACCTAAAACATAACATAACCTGGAAACAATATCACTATTCGGTAGAACTGCCTATACTTCACAAGATGCCTCTCCTATTTCAATTTAAAAAAAGATAAGACTAAAATTATTCTTTCTGAAAACACTTCAATTGTTAACCATTAATTAAATGTATAAATGATACTTGACTTCAACATCTAAGAAGTTATTTAAGTTGAAACTTAACAGATCAGTCCTGAAACTTCATAATATGAAGTAAATTAATATACGGTAAAGAGTACAATACTAAAACAATCTATATTAATAAAAAAAAAACTAAAATGTATAGTATTCATAATTTACACAACGTAAGTTTATAGAAAAAGGGCTTACCTCCTTGAACAGGACTGTATCAATCTGAGGAGATGTTTGATTATATTTCCAAAACATTTTTTATTTATTACCCTGAAATAAATAACAAACAATAACATCTTAAGTCAAAATGCGATAATGTATTTTAACTAAAAAAATTAAACTAATTTCATGGAAAATTATTTTTTTAAATATCTATCTCTGTAAATAAATATGTGAACTTTAAAATTAGTATTACATATCCATGCCTATTATAATTGCATATATGAACAGAGTCCTATAACCTGACTCCCATGAATTAAAACAAAGAAATGGTAGTCATTACTGGTTACAGTTAATTAATAAATAGGAAACAATAAACCTTTAAAGTTTAAAGGATTTGATTATGACACATGAATCAATATTAAGTAGCATGAAATGTTTATAGAAAACAAAAATTACTTACTCATAACCATTTTAAGCACAGAGGCTTCAAAAAGAGTACTATAAAATAAATCTACATTTAGGATAAAATAAATAGAATAAAATTTAACTTACAATTACCTGCAAGACATTACAATTTGAACATCTTGATCACAGAAATTACTAAACTTTTAAACATAACTGGAATTCACTAATTTGTTATTATGTATTAAATGCTAAAAAATACATGTTTCTCATTTTAATATTAGATAATGTTCATCCCCAGAAAAGTCAAGCTATGCTAAGTGATGAATTCTTTGTCCAAAAACACCGAACATTATAAACTACACTAAATTAAAAAAAAATTATTGTGTAGAAAATATGTGATAAACCTCGAAACTCATGTGCTGCCCTCCCAGGAATTGAAACTAACTAAAGAAAAAAAAGTCACCTGATAAATGTTTATCATATGTTATGTGTTTAATATCCTTATAATTTTTTTTTTATTTTTTGAACTTTCAGCTTTGAAACTATTTTAAATTTTTATTTTAAAACAGTGAATACATTTTATTTTTAGATTTATTTGTATTGCTACATAAAATCTGAATTTGATCACCTTTTGACTGACTTGCCTTGCGGTTCATGTCTAGAATGTGACATGGCGTCTGGGATGAAAGTTTGTCATTAAATACCTTTTATGTTGTTGTTTCCATGAATTTTCTTTTACGGGAGGGCTTATATTAAAGCCACTCACATTTTCAAGAGACCTGCATTAATGGTAATGCATGCAAGGAAAACTCAACGGATCGGCGATGGGTAGATATACTTTATTCATTTATAGTTTGCTTGGTACAACCTCTTATCGCCATATTCAGAAAAATACGTATTGATGTCTTTTAATTTTTAAATAATCTTATTGACTTTTTGCTTTCAGGTATTTCGAGAAACACCAGACCCATCCGTACCAGGTAAAATGACTTTGAGTAATTAAAGCTTGTTTATATGATGCTTCAAAATAATAGGACCTACCTACTTGAGACCTAGGCTTCTCTCGCCGAATTTACCGCCTCACCCTTTTAGTTAAATCTGATTTTACTGTTATTTTATGGTTAATTGATTGTTAAACTTAAAGTTCACCATGGCTTAGGATCAAATTTACCTTTTAAACTTGTCATAATATCATGTTTTAGTTAATCAGTTAATGTTTTTGTTATTTTTCACTCTGTTGAATATTTGATTGTATTCAGCATATCATATCACTTTTAACCTTTAAAATGGGAATTTTAATTTTGATGCTTTTAAATTAACAACTGATTAAATGTTAATAATTTCTAAAGTGTAAAGAGTTAAACAGTAATTAAAAAGTAATTTTTTTTTTTTTCATTTTTCAGTATGAAATTTAAAGACAGTCAAGACCAACCTTTACTGTGTAGCAAGTTTCTAATTCTACCTTATTCTGCTTTTGGGGTTTAATAATTACATACCAATAGTAGGGTAACAATTATTGTTCATTTATTTTCTTGTTATCATTTATTATGTTTCTTTGTTGTTTTTTGGCAGAATTCAAAATACAGTTCAAAAGGTAATTATGAACGGGACAGAATGCGAGAAAGGGATTCTCCCAATGGGAATTCTTATAGGTCAGATAGTCCAGAATGTGACAGTCCAAGAGATAGAGGATCATCATATCACAGTAAATCACTATACGTGTCTAAAAGCCGTGAAAAGGAGAGGGAGAACAGAGACTATAAAAATAGGGAAAAATACTCAGGTATAAGGTTTTTTTTCTTCTTGTTTACTTTTCTATGTATGTGTAAAGATTTGATTTACTTGTCCTCATGTAGGTTAAATATGAGCAATTTTTGTTTTTTTTAATGTTCTTTTTTCGTCTTACATTGTTCAGAAGACAAACATTGCTTATGTCTCTTTAGATAGGTAGTTAGTTTTGTAAATGCATAAAGAAAGTTAACTGATGAGTAATAGAAGTAAAAATTTGCTTTGATTTAGTAACCCACATTAATATATTTTATATTTTGTTGAACTTGTTTTTTGTTATCATTTGTTGATTTTAAGTATCAGCAAAAACCTTGATTGAATTAAACATCACCACTAGCTTGACTAGCGAAAGAATTGAACTGGATTATTATTCGTTAATACTTCTTATTTTCTATGATTAACAGTTTTAACTGTCAGGAAGGCTGCTGTTTATTTTCTGAAGTATGGTTATTAAACATGTTTTATTGATCAGATTTTAAGAAAAAAATGTTAATTTGTTGATTTTAAACCATGCATGGATAAGTTCTTGTTATTTTGCGTTTCATAATATACATTAAATTGTTATGGGATGTTGAGAAAGTTTTATGTTTTGGTCACTTTTTTTATTGTTTATTAGTATTCAAAAATTTGATGTGCTAATCCTGTACATGTTGGGAGGATTTAGTAAATAGATTCATTTCTATAACTAATTAGAGTCTTAGTTTCACGGAGATAAATTCCCTGTTTCAAACAAAAGTTGGCTTGGAAGGTATGCAACATTTCAGATCCTAGTTATAGAAACTATTTTTATACTTTGTTATTTAAAATTACTACTTAATTTCAAATAAATTGAGGTAACACTTGTTTTGTTTTTTTCATTTGAGGTATTTGATGGTAGATTGTAGACACTTTTGTTTATGTACGGTCTACATTAAATGTAGTATTGTTAATTTTGCAAATTTACTTACTCAAGCTTATTGAGACCTAATACTGATAAACTTAGTGAGGCTTTCATGTTTATCTGATAAAGTTATGGTGATTCATATACAATCTCATCTGTCTTATTCTACTATATTTTAAACTAGTAGTAAAGTCTATTCACTCATTGCCTAATATTTTAATATTTGTATAGTTTATTATTTTCAGTTTTATCTCTATTATACTGGTATTCTAAATTAATTTTTATTTTATTTTAGACTGTGTCAGTAGATCTCCTAAAGAGAAGAGGATGCGGGAATCTAGGGAAACTGAACATAGAACCAACCATGATAGGAATAGTACTGAAGTGAGTTTTGACATTTCAAGGCATTATTATAATTATTTTTCCTTTTGTTTATTCCAAGTTAATTCAGTGAATTATCCCTAAAGGTCAATTAAAAACTTATTATTATCAATTGTTTAAGTTGCATCAATTCATGCTGTTTGTACATAAGTGAATTCCTTGTTTATTTATATAAATTATATTTTTTATTTCTAGAAGAATGACTCACATTCATTAAAATTGTCGCAAAATTCATCACGAGAAACTTCTCAACGAAAAATCAATTCTACCTGTCAGGTAAGTGGCTTCTGTTCTCTTGCTTTGATTTTGCTTTATGGAATACTGGCCAATATTAATATTTAAAAATGTTAGGTTTGGGTTGATCTGTTTATACAAAGGAAAAATTAGTGCTTTCAAGGCCTCTTGTATACTGGGAGTAATTTAATATTCTTTTAAAAATTATCATCATGGGTTGAATAACTGAGTTCAAAAACATTTTTGTTTTCTAATCTTGATTTCAATTTTCTAATGTTCCTAGTTAAAACAACAGAGTTGATGTTTTGGTCTTTTTATTACTAAGCCCAAAGGAGAATCAACTCCTGTTTATCCGTGTTTCATCATTGACCCCAAATGACCGAAATACAGAGATACATAAAAATAAAGAAATGTAGAACAAGTAGAAAACAATTTCATGAAAAATATGTAATCAAATTTCTTTATGAATTAATGATTCATTGTAAGTAACATAAACTAGTAGAGCTATTGAAAATAATCACTTGTTTTCATTTTTTAGTATTTTATAAGATACTGTCTTTTAACCAGTGATTCAAATTTTTCCAAAAAAAGCCAGCCATTAATGTGTCATTCTTTAGTTTGTTTCTGCGAGTGCTCATAAAAGTATTTTTTAATTTTTATTGCTGTGGAAAAATCACATCAAGGATAATTGGGAATTTACTGCTTTAAAGTAGCTACTTAGTTAAATGAAAGATGTTCCTAGAAATGCTCCAGTACAAAGTCCTCATTTCTTAGGCAGTAAAGGTGAAGATCTTGCCCTCCCTGATCATGTGAATTGTTTAGATCTTTCCTGCCTGTAATATATGAATTAGGTTTATTCAATAAAGATTATGTGATATACCTGAGACGAAAAATTATCAAAACAAAGTTATGAGTTTTATCTTGTTTTTCAATCTTTCCAGGTTTCCTTTGATCTCTGTTATCATTAACTTAATGTCTATTTTTCATATTCAAATAAGAGTTTTTAGTCACAGCACCACTGTTAGTTTTAAATTATTAAATGTTGGTTATAGGTCTGTTCCAAGAACTACTTCTGATGGTCCACAATTTGTAGAGAGCATGCGTAGTAACCACATCAGAAGTGGTTCTTGGAACAGACCTTATGTATAAAGATTCTTAAAATTTGAACAATCTAAGAATGGTATCTTGTCTTGGTACATGTCTTTCTTCCTGCCAAGAATAAGGTAATAATGTTAATTCAGTTTTAGTGCTTCAAGTTTTAAGTGGCTTGTTTAGCCAATTACTTTAAGCCTAGCTGCTTATGATGATTCTCACGTAATTCTTCCATGCCCAATAATATTTATCTCTTCTGACACTTATAAATGCCAGATTTTCTGGAGCAATGAACAAATTCGTTCATAAGTGTATCCCAGCTCACATGCTCTAAATGATGAATCAAACAAAACATTCAGTTAAGAATAGTCATGTGTAAATTTAAATTGTCATTATTGATATAATTTAAGTTATTATCATTTTTGGGTTAGTGGATATTGTGAATGTGTCGAAAGAAATTGTGCTTGTTCAGTTTTACTTTTCACCACATGATATTCTGATTTTAGTTTTCAAGATAATAAAATCACTTATTCGGGTCAATAATTGTTTTCTCCTAAAATATAATTGAATTAAAAGGTACAAAATTTTCAGAAAAATTTCCATCATTTGTATACATTTCAAAAGTCTTTGATCGAAATAATTTGCCTACTGATTAACTAGCTCTTTATTGCATTAAAAATATAATGGGAAAACTAAACTATGTATGTACGTATTTATTACTATTAGAATTTGTAAATAGTTTATTGTATTATAAATAAACTAAAGAGAAGATAAGAAGATATATGTATTAATTTAATAGTAAATTTGATCAAAATAAAACAAACCATGTTGAATGGTTTACAGGTATAGAAGTGGATATCAAACTCTTGATAATGCCTATATTAGGAATAAGATAGGAATAAATGTATGACGAAACAATATTATGAAAATTGGAATAACGCAAGGCAGAAATAACTAAAATAGTAGCATGGACATGAATACATGCCTAAAAAAAACATTTGAGCAGAGCAGATATTAGATCAAAATTTTAGGGGGTTCACTGTTGTTGATAGAATAGTCTAATTATTTTGCAGTTATTTTGGCATAGATAACATAAAGATTCAATTTTTTTTTTTTTAACACATTGACTGCCACAGTACTTTTGAAAATTTCAGTCTAGAAAGCCAATTTAAGTTTGGCCAAGTAAGCAAACTACGAGTTATCTTGTAGGTTGGCGTCACGGGCAATTACAGCAACTACGTGATAACTCGTAGTTGGCAGTCAACGTGTTAAAGAATATTTGGTTTTATATTAGTTATTATGGTATATTAGAGCAATTTGCAATAACAACAAATGAAATTATTGGAATAAGAATTTTTTTTTTTTTTTTTTTTTATTACGCCAAAGGAGGCATTTCTGCCCTTTTTGTTTCGTACAGCCCAGTAAAGTTTAGCTCTTTTTAATTCCTGCTAACTAGCTTTGTGATAAGAGAGTCCTAAATGTATTTTTCTAGCCTTTCAGTTATCTATTAAATCCCAATCAAAAATTTCTGAAAAATTATAATTTACTTATTTTGTTTTGGTACCACATGTGTACCAGTGATCTATAAAGGGTTAATCTTACAGATCTACATTTTTGTTTTTCTCCCAAACAGTTGCAACTTTTTTTTGGTTTTATTCATTTTGATTTTGTATTTATACTTTTTTTTTTTTTTTTTTTTTTTTTATGAAGGTGAGTTATTTGATGTCCAATGTTAGTTTTCTTTATCAAGTCCATGAGTCGAATTCTCTTTTTTATTATTTGAAGTACTTCTTACATTGTTTCTTCGTGGTTGGAAATTGCCGCTCCTACATTGTTGGTGAACTATTTCCATTAGTTTTGAGACCATCTCCCGTTTCATTAGCATCTTCTAGTGGAATTGGAACTATTTCAGGTCATAAATGTTTACTCCTGATTCCAAAAGATTCAATCACTTTACTCAGGGGCATGTTAAAAGTGGGGAATTGGATTTTGTTATATTTCAATGAAAAAGCTAAATAAAAATCATACTTAATAATTTAGAATGGTTATTTTCTTTAACTAGATTAGCAGTGTCATTATTATTTGTGAGATTAAGTATTTAAATGATGGTCAAAGGCGATAGGTTCAATAGATTTTAAATTTCTGAATTATGGTTTTAGTCACAGACAGTTAGTTGAATGTTCAATACACCCTACAGGTGATCTTACATTTTAATTTTAACCTGAAGTTTTAATTTTAATAAAATATGCTTTGGAAATATGAACAATGGAAATCGTTCCAACAAATATCGACTTAAGTATGAATGCTAAAATATTTTTAGTAATTATATTTTTTTACCCATGCTTGGTCAAAACCCAATATAAGTAGTGACCTGAAACATTAACTAGAAAACTACTGATTTTGGAATAATATATCACTTAATTATTTATTTCTACCTACGCGGCTGAAACATGGGCGCTTATTGTCACCATCAAAAATGCATGAAGAGTCTTTGAGAGAAAAATACTTTAAAAGTTTTTGGCCGCATGTTCGAGGAAATAAATCAATAATGGAGGGTAAGAAAAAATAATGAGCTCTATGGCTTTATACAATAACAATGAAATTATAAGCTTTATAAAATCCTGCTGGTTCTGTGGATGCCTGATAATAGATGACAGAACACCCAAAATAGATGCTTTGAAGCAGAATTTATGAGGCCAGAAAAAGTGGAAGGCCAAGAAGAAGATGGCTGGATGATGTGGAAGATGTTCTCAGGTGGCTGAGAGTAATAAACAGGAGGGGGAAGGCTACTGATAGAGTCTTTTGGAAAACCATTTGAGAGAAGAATATTATCTAAGCAATGGCCCCTACAAGTTTTCCAGTTTTTGTGACATTTTCAATAGTTTCAATTGTACTCAATGCCATTGCTATAGGCCACAAAACTTTTTTTTTTTTTCCATGTATACCAGCAATTATGACTGTTCCCTCCAATGGGTACCTGAGGGATTTGTTTGATCCCTTGTGAGAGATGTGTTATTTTTATTTTAATATTATTTATATATATAATATGTAAGATGTCATATAAACAAATTAAAATTTATCTATTGATTTTTATCTTAGATTTTAATGTTTATTACTTTTGGAAAAATACCATTTCTTATTCATGTTATAATTTTTAGCAAGAAAAAAGAGAAGACAGAGATAGAGTGGTAAGGTGTGGAGATTGGTCTGAACATTTAAGTTCCTCTGGTAAAAAGTATTACTACAATTGTAAAACTGAAGTGTCACAATGGGAAAAACCAAGAGAATGGATGGAACCAAGACCACCACAAACTCAAAGGCATCCATATCCACCCCCACTTCAACAAAATCGAACAAGTAAATATTTTAAGCATGCCTTTTCCTTTTTTGGAAGATTATTGATTGACCGTGTGTGAAGATGAAAGGAATATGGTCCGGGTGCGGTCAAGAAAAACTCAAATAGTAGAAATATACTAATTTAATGAGCCAACGTTTCGCCCCACGTTGCAGGGCTTCTTCAGGGCTATTTTGACGGCAGTCAAAACTAAAATCAGTGATTTTAGTTTTGACTGCCGTCAAAATAGCCCTGAAGAAGCCCTGCAACGTGGGGCGAAACGTTGGCTCATTAAATTAGTATATTTCTACTATTTGAGTTTTTCTTGACCGCACCCGGACCATATTCCTTTCACCTTTTCCTTTTTTTTTTTTCAATTTATTGTTCACATATTTTTTATTTGGAAGGTCTCAAATTATCTGCTTCCTTTCTTGATTGACCTATTCTGGTCAGAATGTTGCTCTGGCATACACCTCTTTTAAGATATTAGAAGTTTAAGATTTTCTCTATTCTTTTTCTAAACACGTTTTCTTGGAAAATTTAAAATTGAACTAGTTTCAATTGTTTGCTCACTGCTCAAAATATTGTTTAAATCTCACCTGCCATGTCAATTTTACTAAGCAGTCTAAATATGTTACTATCATGGTTAAAATTTTAATTAAAGATGTGGTATGTTCTTGGTTTATCCGAAAATAATAACTTGATTAATTTTTGACTAAACCCACGAGTTTTGATTTAGGCATTTGTTTAGAAAAAGTATTTTAAAACAAAATTATGGATTTTATCTATTCTTTCCCCAACCCTTTTTGTTGTTAAACAGTGGACCAAGTTTTCTAAAGGGTTAATTAATTATTTGAGATCATTTTCATAACTTAATTTATTATTATAATACCCTTTGTCGTGGTCCATTAACTAAGATTTGGGACAGTAACAGGATTTTAATTCCACCAAAGTGCTTTTAGACAGATACTCAGAAAACAAGAATCATGTGATAAAATTTAAATTTTTAAGCTGTGGATGTTTTCTCTAAATAATATCTTTAAATATTATGGTCCTTTTTTTCCTCCATTCTTGTATTTTAAACTTTAAAAAAAACAACAAAACATTACACTTTGATCATTAACCAACTGGGACTTATGCTACTTATGTACGAACAAAAGAAAGATTCTCTCATATCCAATTCTAATTTGAGATGGGCTGCTGATTAGTGATACATTATTGCAATTAACTGTCGTTGACTCAAATTAGATTGAAGTATAACCTGAGACGGTAGGTTCCCTTCTTTCCAATTTCCAACTAACAACTAAAGTTGATACTTAACCTTTTAAAGTAATTTCTAATTTTCCAATAGGCTGATTTTTGTACTTAAAAGTTGTTTTATTGTTGTTGACCTTGGCAGTCCTTGGTGCTGGTCGCTATTTAGCTTGGTAGAATAAAGTTGGAACAGAAACTTCTAAATTAATATTTGTAGTGAATTTGAACTTTTTTAATTGTTTAAAGCTAATCCATATAGTCTACTTTCAAGAAATATTTTTTATAGCCTCAAACAATTGATAAACTTATGACAGTCCTCAGTTCCTTATCAATAAAGTCAGATTGCACACCATTTATTAAAGTTTTTGTCATAAAACTTTTGTATTTATTATCAATAACGTGTAAATAATATATTAAACAACAAATTACCAAGCTTATAAAAATATTAAACCACAAATTAAACCTACTATAAGACTTCTTAGTTATTTTTCACTTAGTTTTCTAGTTACAACAAACCAACTTTTATTTCTAAGGTGCTTAACTATGTTATTGCTCCCTCACTACCAAAGGTAGAGAAGCTTTGTACTTTAGCAGGTAATAAGAAACTTTGTTCTTAGAATCAAAAATTCTCACTTACACTTTATATTTCAGACATCAAAGTACAAATTTGGTTCTGTATCTGTCTGTTGTCAAATTAGTGTTTGATCATAACACCTAATATTGCTAATCTAATAATGTGAAATTCATAGAAATAGTGAGAATTGGTCCTACATCAATTTCATCTAGTTCTACTTTCCCTTACACATTTGCGGAAACATATTTGATTTGGCTCAAGTTGGAAGGAAAGTCTAGGATTTGAATAAACATGTTCCAGTATAAATTAAAAAAAGTAAGAAAGAGGTAGTGTAGTGGTCATGAGTATTTTTTTAACAAAATCTAGTTTTATGATTTCAAAATCATAAAACTACTTGTGAAATATGTTAAATAAAAAAAAAAAATTGGTCCCACTTTTAAATCTAGTAAACTGAAAGTACATTGGTTGAGGAAATGCTTGTACAACAAAAATTTTATGAGTACATCTCAATTGACTTAAAAAATTGGTAAATTTAAAAACAAATCTGAGGCCTTGAGAATCATCTTGGTACTTCGTCGGATTGCAAGTGAAACATAAGTCAAGATTTTCTAGTTTTTACTTATTTGGTTTTCCATTCTAAAATGTTAAGAAGATTAAACTTGTTGTAAGAATTTGTTAATATCATAAAAATCTGCTTATAAAAAGTAAAATCACTTTTTTCAATATATTAAAAAAAAATTTATTATCAAATATCAAAACTTCAATTTCACTTGTAAACTAACGATACGTAAAGTTAAAAAGTAGTGAAGGTAGTCCATTTCGAGTACACAATTGTTAATTACATTAGGGAATAATAATCAGAGATGGGCAAAAATTAGCTATAGTTGAAACTAATAGCTGAAATTGCTATGGATACAAAATTATGTATCAAAGATTTATTCATGAATAAGGGTCGTATCCATGGAAATTTTAGCTATTAGTTTCAATTATAGCTAATTTTTGCCCAACTGTGATAATAATTAACTAATCTATATTTGTAATAGACGTGTATAGTCAGGAATTTCAATTACTATAGATTTTTTAAGTATATACCTTTGAAGGGTATAAACCTACTGTTTAATTTTTTGATTCAGAATTTAGTTTATATATCTTATGTCCATGTAAAACTTTACTTACCTGAGATGCTGTTTATAATCAGTTAAGGTGCTATGTTTAAAAGGGAGTTGAGTCTTAAAACGTATTCTTGAGAAAAACGGGATTGGACAATTCAGGATTTTGTAAGATCAATCCTATTAAGTTCCTTTTAGCGTAGTTCAGGTGGGTAGTTTACTACATTACAAGGCTCTTAATAAACTTTAAAATATAAATTACGACTCAAGCTTAATTTTTTAATCCTTTTTTTCTTTAGACTATGTTTTTGAACTAACTTCTTTTACACAGCAAATACAGCTATACTCATTTTAGGGGTTACAAGGGAGAAAGGAAAACTAATAATGATTTATTATAAGTTCTAAAAAATTTATAATATTAGTTCTATTTTTTCAACAGCTGTTGGTGCAGTATTGGATAAACATTCCGTAAACAGCCGTAAGACTGTGGCAGTAGGTAGCACTGCTAGAACTGATAAACTACCTTCTACTACAAGTAGCAGTAGTTACTGGCCTGGGGTACACCATGAATCACTTAACACCTCCAAGCCAGCTACTGACCTTCCCAACAACTCAGGTACATCTATCAATATTTCATTTTGTTACTTTCATTTTTTTAAAAATTTGTGTGTGCTCAAAAATGTCTTATTTCTTATTACTTGAAAAGGTATATTTGGCTTTTGAAAAACTGTTTTGCAACTTATTGAGCAAAATTAAGCCCTATATGGGCTCAAATTTCAATGAGTTTAAAAATCCCTAAAAGTGCTGATGATTGTTTCAGTCCAGTAAAACTACTTAGCTTTAAGGATATCGAGTACTGAATAAAAATTGTGGCAGTCTTGGGCCTGGCTGACAGAAGTGAAAGTGAAATAAAGTATTCAAATTGTAGTAGTAATGATTTTTATTTTACAAAAATACAATGTTTTTTTTATTTATTTGATTTCCGTGTTTAATTATTTAATTCATTCGTGAAATGATAGTTTATACTACCATTGTTCTTGTTAATAGTAAATGTTGGTATGTTTGGGTTGTGAAAACTAAAATGTTAAATGTGAACATTTGATTGAATGTTATTATTATGTCCTTCAAATACTGTTTCAATTGTAGTACTTTGTGTGCATCAAGATACTATTTTCAATTTTGGCTCATTACAAAGAGGATGAAATACTGAACATTTCCCTCACTGAGTATGAAACTCCAATTTTTAGTTTTCAAGTTATTTTAATTCAAATGTTCAAAACTCATTACCATTTCATTTCTGACATCTTTTCCACTTTTCACTTCTCTGTCTCAATGTAGCATCAAGATATAAATTTGAATTTTAGCATATCACAGAGGATGAAATGCTGAACATTTCCCTTATTTACAGTATACTGCTATGATTTTTAGTTTTTGAGATATTTTAATCTAAATGCAAAACACATTTGTCCTCCACCACTGCCATTTGTCCTCCACCACCCCACCATTTTATCTCGAGCATAAACTCATAGCACAAAATTAATTTACTTTTGTAGCATTATTTTTTTCTTGAGTTGTAGAATGTCAGTAAAGAAGTTTCTCTTCAAAATGGGCAACTTTTTTTTTTTTAAATTCAATTAGCCAAGATTTTTTGAAAACTTATTGATGAACCGTATTCAAATAATTAATTTTAAGGCTATTGAGTAATTGAGTTAACAAAAAATTGATAGTGACCAGTTTACTTGATTCAATGTTTACATAAATTGGTTTCGTTTTGTTACTCAAAAACAGTTTTATGTTACATTTGTTTATTTATGTTGTCTCATCTGTTCGAATTGAAAGCTAATTCAATTTAAAAATCTGAACATAAATAATCCAGGATTATGTGAGTGATTCTTTTATTCATTGTAGGAGTTGCTGATGGTCAAGCTACAGATATGGAGATCTGCTCTGGTGACAGTACTCCTACCTCTGAAACAAGTGGAGGCCCTCAGGAAGGTGCCAATGCCCCAGGACCACCTCAGCAACCTCTCCACATAGAAACAATTGGTCTGTCTGTTGATCCTGGACCTCCTACTCCAACACATTCAGAGACACAAGACTGTACAGATGCTAGGAAGTGTAAGATAGATATTATTTTTATATTAATTGGCTTTATTGATTTTTTCATAATGCTTTTGATAATATAATTGCTACTGTCTCTTTATCTATCATGTCATCTAAGAAATGAGGACCTGCTAAGTTAATTATTTTAGCTAAATTATATATTTTGATTACATTAACAGTACTTTTTTTTTTTGTATTTTGTGTCATTGTGTTAGTTATTTAAGATTTTTAAATTTGGAATAAGTTTTTACTTTCACTGACCTATGTATGGAATCTATAGTAAGGGGAATTGTTATGGTATTTGCAACAAATTTTGAATCTGAGTTTTAAATGGAAATACAAGTTATGAATACCTCTGAATCCTAATAACCAAGTCTCGCAAAATGGTCAGTGAGTATATGTGAACAGTCTAGCTCAAAAGTAAAAAGTCATAATATAACCAGAACTGTATGTGTGGTAATTGGTATAATATATTTAAGGCTT
>NW_027116636.1:150695-153266 GCF_000696795.3 Halyomorpha halys | reverse complement strand
TATATATATAGTTTATAAATATGAACTATGAAAGAATTTGATAATTAATTAATAAGAAAATGGTTTTTACCTGACGAGCTTAGATAAGACTTCAGACAAAGAAATTGAAAATGAGCAAGTGTGTTGGATCTCTCCTGATCTCATTCATAACATTATTATGTACGCATCTTAGTTATCTTTTGTTAAAGTGTAGTTCTATAGGCAAGAACAGAGTTGGTATTCATCTTTGCATCTCCAGGAACCTATTAATACGAATTTTCATAACAATGGGAAAATAAAATTAACTTTATTATGTTTGTTGAACCAAATAACTTTGCTTATTTATGTATAACTTAATTTCTCGTTTGCAACTGGTTTGTTTATGTGTATTTATTGATTTTTTATTCCAGTTTTAATCATTAAGCTGTTAAATTTTTAAAAATTTACTTATATTATGTGAATATCACATATAACATTTTGTTATATTTGTCAATAGAGATCGTGTTTGGTAGTTTCATTTTTTAGGATGTTTGTGAAAGAATTACTAATGCAAACTTCCTCATGTGGAGAACTTAATTAATATCTTGCAAATATTGGATAAATATTGTTAAAAACATAAAAAAAAAAATAGGAAATTTCTTAATAACATTGCTTAATGACTTGAAATGCAGATAAATTTGGTAATTTTATCTGCTTTGAATTTTTTTTTTTTTCTATTTCTAAAGAAAATAAAAATTCTTATAATTGTTAGATACGAAATATTGCATGTTGTTCGTTCTGATAGGTTCTGTGTTGCAGTGACAAGTCCTCCAAGCAGTCTCCTGAGTGCGGGAACAGCATTGGCTGGACTGAGGCCGCAAGCGCCAAACCTAACACCTTCCCTTGCCAATCATTATAGGGATGACCTTGTAAACCATGTACGAGGTTGGCCTGCTGATCTTTTGGAAAAACAGGTATAGATGTTAAAATATTCCATTAGTTATTGTTTATACTTGTTTTGAAAGTGCTTAGCTTAATGTTCCCCTTCTGAAACATAGATTAGCTAGTGCTTTTTAACTTCATATTAGTATATGTTTAATCAATAAAAAAAAATTCCTATATGATTCTTCATCTTAGTTGGAACCCGTCAACAATTATATCTTAGTAGGAGTTTCAAATTTCCTTTCCACATAATAATAGGCATTCTGATCATAGTAGATAAGATTATTTGAAATTTTTAGGGTTTGTTCCCTTGACTGAAATTTATGAAAAATGTATAGTTTAACTATCACAAATTTTTAGTTGTTTTTTTTTGCATATTTTTACAACCTTTATATGATGGATCATAAAATTAATTACATATAGCATTGTTTTTTAGTAAAATAAATAAGAGCTGTTCTAATTTGTTTTCCCTAGCTGCTTCTGGCATAGATGTTGGTATATCACAGGTTACCAATTTGTTCTAGCCAAAGTGAGAAGATCAATATTCGTTCACTGAAATTTATGAAAAATGTATAGTTTAACTATCACAAATTTTTAGTTGTTTTTTTTTGCATATTTTTACAACCTTTATATGATGGATCATAAAATTAATTACATATAGCATTGTTTTTTAGTAAAATAAATAAGAGCTGTTCTAATTTGTTTTCCCTAGCTGCTTCTGGCATAGATGTTGGTATATCACAGGTTACCAATTTGTTCTAGCCAAAGTGAGAAGATCAATATTCGTTCACACCCAATCCTAATTCAAACCTACACTACTTCAAACTTAAGACTGCTGGTTTTTCACCAAGATTCTCAAGCTTTTTTCAAAGATTGTATAGAAAGGCCTGTAGTTTTGCCATTCACTCCAGTACCTTTTCTTGATATTGGTATAAATTCAATTCCTATTCATTTTTTTCCCGTATTGGTGGTATACCTTGACATTCCCCAATAAGACCTTCCCATCCATATATTGTGAATATATGCCCTATTCTATCTCTCTTGGGTGATTTTCCTGTCTTTAGTCTTATAACTGCTTCCACTTCTTCCTCCCATACAGTTTCATCTTATTCCTGGTGTGATTCCTTTCCCCCTTCACTACATTCAAGAGATTATTTTTCATCAGCAGGAGTTTTTGCTATCAAAACTTTGTTTTAAGAGATATAGTTAAGAAAAAAAATTCTCTTCATCTCTTTTTTTTTCTCTTCCAGATTTAATTATTTTAACAAGTTTGGGAAGTGAAATATTAACGATTAGACCTTAAAAAAGTATTTTTTTTTTTTTATTATCATTTATTTTTAGTTTAGAATCAATCATAACCAAATTGCATAAATGTTTAAAAATACATAAAATAGAAACTGTAAATTTGTGGTATTTAAACAAAAATTTTGTGATGAATTACAGTTGTTGGAACACAATAGAAATTTCTATAAATCTTCCTTTATCTTTTAAATTATGTCATTCTCACCACAAAAAAACTCATGCATCAAGATTTTGTGGACCTAAGAGATACGACTTATCTATCTGGAAGGGGAAAGTAACTGACAAAATCTCTCTGGTAAGGTATTTCCTAATTCATCTCTTTCAATACTGGCTTTTCACATAAACGTTTCTTCTGTTGCTTATGAAGGA
>NW_027116636.1:150399-150588 GCF_000696795.3 Halyomorpha halys | reverse complement strand
TATACTTACTGTGGTTGTTATCTTGTTCTGTTTTTAGCCCTGAAGAAGGCTAGAAACTCTAGCCAAAACGTTGGCACAATAAAATAGGTTAATCCAGCTTATTTGTGTTTATCATTGACCGCATTCCCAAACCATCTTCTCCTCGTTCGTCATCCATGGTCAACTATCTCTCATAATTATATATATATA
>NW_027116636.1:122733-150198 GCF_000696795.3 Halyomorpha halys | reverse complement strand
TTTACTACTAATTTTGTTTATATATATAATTTTTCAAAGCTTTAAAATTTAAATTTTGTTTAGTTAGTTCAATCCACTTAAATATTTTGTAAATTGAGTGTGAATCTTTAAAAGAAAAAAAAAACTTATGATGTATGTCATGTAAATGAACTAATTTAGCCATCAGAAACTGATAATGAATGGTGGACTAAATTTAGGCATCAGAAACTGATAATGAATGGTGGACAAAATTTAGCCATCTGAAGCTGATAATGAATAGTGGACAAAATTTAGCCATCAGAAACTGATAGTAAATGGTGGACAAAATTTAGCCATCAGAAACTGATAATGAATGGTGGACTAAATTTAGCCATCAGAAACTGACAATGAATGGTGGACAAAATTTAGCTATCAGAAACTGATAATGAATGGTGTGTTTTTGACGGTAGAACTTCACAACTTTTCTCTTTAAAATATGGAAAGAAATGAAGTGATATCAGACTAATTTTGAATAAAACAGTCTTCATAATTCTTGAGCATTTTTGTGAAAACAATTTACATTATGGATGTCTGTAAAATTAATTTAAATATGATTGATGTAAATATGTAAGTGAAGTGTCTTGTTGGTCTATAATTTTCCAATAATGAACCTTAACAATTAATCAAGAAAAAATATTAGCCTTCTAAAATTTAATATATTACATTTTTAAGATACATTGTATCCAAAAAGTGAATAAAAATATTAAAAAATAAAAAAAATCATTTTCATTCATTCTATAAATACTGGGCCAATTTTCTTCACACTTGGCTTCCAAGTCATTGGTTACCCCAGGAAGATCCACATAACATTGCCAAACACGATTTTGTGAAATCTCAGCCAATTGAAGATTTCATATTACCATATTTCCATTTATAAAGATAAAGAAAAATATGTTTTTTAACCATTGTACAATAATCTGCCTTTTCTTTATATTGCTTCATTAAACTCAAGATTACCATACCATCCACCATTTCGTTTCAAAATGGCGATTTCGTAAGGCCATATCTCAACTTCTAAAGAATAAAAAAAAATATATTATTTTAATTGCAGTAGTTCCAGCCATATAAAGGGTTTTTACTGACAGGAAGATTTGGGAGAAGTCTGGTAATTTCACTATTCTGGTCAATTCAGGAAATTTTTTGATAATGTATCCCTAAAAAAGTGAAAATATTAAATAAAAAGATTTTTTATAAAAAGTGCTGGAAGCTGCTGTTCTGAGTGTCACAGGAATCTGTTTGCTCTTAAAAGAATTTATACAATCTGCAGTTAAAATTGACTTGTGATTCATGCTTTAGAAAATATCACAGTAATATATTTTTTTTCTCAGTTTTACTTTTTATTAATTTGGCATACATATGAAAGGAGTGTGTAAGTAAGCTTAGTGGGTAAAGAACTGGACATCGATCTACCAAGGGTTAGTTTTTTCTATGAGACAAGAAGTAATGTGGAAAAAAAAAAAAATTGGTGATCTTTGGGAGCAGTGGCATGCGCAAACCCCAGCGCACTACCCTACTGCTCCGCACCGTATGCCAGAAATGGCAAGAGAGGGGGATAAAAAAAAAAAAAGGAGTAATGTAATTGTAGGCTATATTTAAATTAAAACAAAATCTATTGTGGTAAGCACTCCCATTAAGTTATCCCTTAATAAATTTTGTTTGCTTTGTATTTGAGGAATATTCCTCAAAACATCTTAATAATTCACTTCAAATTCATTTTCTTTGTCCATTATTTATTATCGATAATTAATTCTACTTAATTAACTAATTTATACTGTCAATTTTACTACTTGACTACTACCTTAAATTTATGATTATACATACCAATCAATAACCAAAGTTTATTAATACTGTTAACAAAATTCTATTCTAAAATACTGTTTAACCTAATCATCATTTTCAACTAAATGTTTCTTCTTATTAATAATTATTTACTATTATTAAAAAAAAAACTGAAAATATCTTTACTTTTTCTTAAAGAAATACATTTCACTTTCACTTATAGGATTTATTTTGTAATTTTGATAAGGTTACTATTAATCTCTATATCTTCATTTTTTTAAATATGTTTATGATCCCTTCCAACTAACTAATAAGGAAACTGTGGGTTTGATAAGCAAATTAGGTTTCTTGGACAATATTCCACCAACTTATTAGGTCATGTTCTGAGAAGACAGCATTGTTGTTTCACTAAATAAAAATAAAACATTGCTAGAAAAACGAGTCATTAAGGAGGGTGCTTCAGCACATAGCATATGATACGCATGCTCATTAAAGTCTAATATTAATGACAAGTAGTACTGATGTTTCCTAATGGTTGTTACACATTGAAAGGATATAATAGATATAGTTAATATTTTCAGAATTACAGTTCAAGGTTCTAGAATTTAATAGACTTAGGATGCTAATGTCTTCTTTTTTTCTTGATTCTTTGCTAGATTATGAAGATTATTTCAATTATTTTTTCCTACTGATGTCTTTTTTCTTAAAATCTATTTGCTATTAATTCAAAATTGATGCCTTTGAGGTTTTAAAGAATATGTTAAGTTTTAAAAATAAAAAATGGCATGATTGGCCTTCAAAGTTTAGAAATAACACTCTATTGCTTAAAAGTACACATTGTTGCATTTATTCCTGTAGTATTAACTCAAAAATCATGATTTGTGGGTTATGACGCTGCAGAAAAGAGCGATATGTATGTTTTTGTATCAAATTATCAAAATGCAATTATAAACAAAATTATATCAAATCATATTTTTGTAAATTCATTGTTTTATTATTTAATTTGCTGAAATACATTGATTGTGCAATAGTTCTTGATAATATTTTAGCTCCACAATAAGTGATCAGTAAAATAAAATACATTAGTGGTAGAAATGTGTAAATTTTATATTAACACTTAACATTAATGGTTAGTTTATATTTATTTTTTCTTTGTACATTAGTTGTTATCTTAATTGATCATTGATCATCCTTCTCCATAGGCACAAAAGATGAGTGAGGAAGCTCATGGTCTGGGAAGTATGTGTACAAGGGTGTCGGCAGAATTGAAATGTGCCCGGTCTATTGTGAGACTCACTGAGATTCAGGCAACTCTTCAAGAGCAAAGGTATTTTTTCATTATTAAATGTGTAATTTAGCCTTTTTTTTTTATCATGTATATATATATTTTATGATTTTAATCTTAGTTACTTCTTTTCTGGTCTTGTGCTTTTTTTTACTATATTTTGCTTCTCAATTTAATTTCTCTATAGGAATTCATTGTTGAAGGTCATCAGTGGATTATTTCTCACCCCATTGAAGACATGACAATTTTAGTTGTTAAATTTGTTAGATCAAGAGGCATATTACAATAAAACATTCTATTAAAGTTTGTACATTCTCGTTATATTAGATTTGTTATTTATATAATTTTAATAGATTCAAGAAACTCTTTATTTTCTTCTCTTTTTTTTCTCTGTAATAAATAAACTTGAACCTTGTGGTTTTTGACTATTGTTTATTTTGACTGAACTGACTTTTCCTGGTATGGAAAACAAGAAGGTATTAAACCATTTTCTGTTTTATAAATCACCATCATATGTTGTTCAGTACAGTCATGGTTTTATGTTTGCACTGAGTATTTTGTAGTTTTCAATTATATCTTTAATATCTTCTATTCTTATTTTTTATTTCCTATGATTTCTTCTTGTACTATTTGAGAAGTTTTTATGTATAATCCGGTTCTTGGAACTTGATCCAATGACAATCCTCTTTACCCAATAGTCACAGAAACTGTTTTCTTGCTGAATATTTAATTTAATTATTCATTTGATTCTTGTAAAAGAGACAGTTAAATGTCCTTTTTTCCTTTAAGAATAAATAATCAACTTTTTTTACACATTTGTTTTTCTATTTTAGTTGGAATAGGAATTAATGGAAAAAATTCTGCCAAGATTTATTACATTCAAAATTCCAGAATTTTCCAGCATGTTTCATTGATGTTGAAAAATAACTATTGTTTTTTTCATTTTTTAATTGCAACTTATTTCTATGTAAAAAAAAAATTAAATCAAATTTACAAACTCTGTCTTTTTTACATGGATTAAAATTATCTGGTTGTGTCACAAGAAATATTAATTTTTTGGGACACCATTAAATTAACTTTGAATGTACATTATCTAATTTTAATGAGTGGTAAGGTTATGTTAAATTTTAATGTTATATTAAAATCCAACTGTGGCAGATAATTTATATGGCAGATGATTTATTGTGTTACTGTAGCCGGGATTCAACAAACTGTGGGTTCGGGGAGCCCTCCAGGGTCCACCCAGCCTCATAAAATAGCACCCTTAATTGGGGAAAATCTTGCGGTCGACCATGATTCTGACCAAATTACCTCATCTCCTAAATTACATTTTCTCAAATTTAAGTCTTAATTGCATTTTATCAAATTTATTCTTTTTTTTTTTTAAGATTCCTGTTGGGTAGGTAATTACCTATATTTTAAGGTTAATAAAATCTACAAGACCTACTATAGTTAAAATATATAAGTGTACCCAGAAAGAAAGTTTTTTGCATGCACAAGCAGAAGTAGTTGACAGGATCTGACAAAATTAATATTAGGCTTATTTTACCCCAATTCTCACCATTCCTCCTAATTTTGGCTAAATCAGACGAGCCATTTTCGAAATATAGATGTGCCATAGGAAAGTACATTTACACATGACTAAGTGATAGTGGTCGAATCTTCTGATAAAATCGATATGAGGCCAACTATGCACCAACCCGAATAGTTTCTATTAATTGGAGTAAGGATTTGATTGATTATACCTGAACCACAATTTGACTACAAACTGACAGGCACTGATAAAATGTACCAGATTTGTTCCTTGATGTTTAATATAAATTTCTGATATTGAGGAAATAAATATTTTTTATTGCTTGCATGAATACAAAGCTTCGGTAGTTAGGAAGCTTAAAAAAAAAATAGTGATCACAATCATTGGGGTCACCAATTTTAACTAATTTTTTTTGGTGATTCAATTTTTAAAAAATATGTATATTTTTAGGACACATGCCAATAGCTTCTCAGAGTCTAGAAAAAATATATAATTTAAAAATAAAAATTTATTTTATACTTTTACACATGTGCCAAAAAAATCTGTAGCCAGGTTGGTTAAAAATATATTTTTTTTAATGTAAGAAATTCATATTTGTTTTCAGCATTGCAAAAATCCCTTAAACCCACATTTTTGCAGAAATAAATTTTTTTTATTATTATTCAATTTGGTATGATCAGGAATTGGGAATCAATTTTGGTTTTAAACGAACAAAATAAATAATGAAATTTTGAGGAAGTCTTCATTAATTCTGAATTTATATTAAGACTTTAATATTTTGCTTCAATTTTCATAAACTGTTTTTTTGTAATTTTAATGGCTAAAAGAATGAAAGTCATAACTTCATTCAACTGGAAGCTTGTCAAATTAAAAGTTATATTATGCCCATGAAGCCATGCGGTACATATATATTTATATTTTCATACATCTATACAAATTATAACATTATAAACTATAATAACTAACTACTGTTTGAGGATGCATACCATAAGCAGACCCCTTTTAAATAAAATAGTGTAGATGAGTAGCTTAGTTGTAAACAGCCAGCCTCAATTAGCTATATTTTTCAGGAGATTAAAAAAATCTGTGTTTCCACCACAGCTGCTAAAATTGAGCTCTCAGTCAAAGTTTAAGTGAATTTTTTTGAAATGCTCTGTTGTGATTGGCTTCACTCATTTTAACATGTTTCTTAATGAAAGAGTCGCATGAAGGTTGTAAATACTTGACAGATACCGCTTATTTGGGAAAAACTGGACCGTGTTGGTAACTGAGCTACTGTAGTGTTGAAACCTATTGATAAAGGGATAAACTGTGCCATATTAACTAGTGTACTTATGAGTAGAGATCTAACGTCTGGTTATAGGGGGAGAACTTTATAGCCTTCAAGTCTGCAAGTGGTATTATGAAAATTATTTCTTGTCTGTGGTTTATGCATTACCAGCATTTCTGAATGACCATAAGAATATTAACGAATTAAGGAATGAAAAATAAAGTTAAAAGAAAATGTTTTGTTCATAAAGTGGACTTCCTCCTCCTTTTGTCTCGATATCAGACATGGCAATTTTCTTACTATTTTTTCATACATTTTAATGATTATTCAATGTGAGAATTATTAAAAGTTGAACATGTATTAATGTTGTAGAAAAACTTACTGTAAAAGGTAATTGATTGCTTTAACTCACTGGAATATGGCTATGGCACACTATAAAAACAACAAAATAAAAAAAGTTATTTAATTTTGAAAAAATTACTTTAAGCCCTGCCAGACTATTTGATTGAGAGTAAGACCAAGGTGAGGTGATATAAAAGGCCATTCATTTGTTCACTGATGTATTTAGTATAATAAAAATTAAAATTAAAAACCTTTTAAAAAAAAGTGTATTAAAAAAAATGTTATTAATGTTACCTTAAAAATGTAATTTCAGTGCCATACAACTTTTTGTTTTTAAAATGTTCTTGTACACTTTGGCAATTTTGCATAACTTTTTTTTTTGGACTCAGTGGACCTCAAAACTTGTATTTACATTTAAAACTCAGATTAAAATTTTTCACAATTGCAATACCATCTCCTTACTATTTATTCCACATATATGTGAGTGAAAGTAAAATTATATGTAAATGTATAAATACACTTAGTTATAATGATTTTTATTCATTTTAATTAGTATTATAGCATTGATAAATTAAATGTATAATTAATTAAATTTTAAGAGCACAATAAATATTAAAATGTGTATGTTATTTATTCACCAAACAATTTTGCTTTGGGTAAAAATTAAATATATTAAATAATTCTACAATTATTCTATATTTTGCAAATCCTACAGCTTTGGGTACCTATTAGTAAAATAGAAATATAACCTAAGAGGTCTGTTCCACCACTTTTGACTGTTTAGAACTGTACCTAACTGTGTATATGGTACAGTGCTTGACTGTCAAAAGTTGTTGGTAACAGACAGAAGGTTTCTAATGCCCATTAATTTATTAGGTTGGTTTATTGGTGGATATAAAATTTATCAAAAAACAAGAGTTTTATTTACCCTAAAGATAAACACATGGTGTTCTGAGTGAACTCACTTGTTCAACTTAAAAACTTATGCTGCTAAAAGGATGTTAAGTTACAAATTCATTGTTATATTTGAAGACGTATAATCTGATTAACTAAAACTTTTTTTATCTTATTAAAAAATTTTAAATTCAATCAGAATTTCTTATTGGAGTAGTCCTTATTTAAGTTTTCCAAAAACTTTTACTGTGTTATCTTTTTTATAATTTTTTTTATAACGTATACAAATATGAATGATACAGTACTAGTTATGAAATTTATTGAAAAAATCAATAATAATTTTGGACTCTACTAATTACTAAATATATAATAATTTATTTATTAATTATAATTATAATACTCCAAACATAACGTTTCATGTTAGACAACAAGATACAGTGTTTCTCTATTTAATTTTGGCTGAAACTAAATGAAATTATGCAGTAAAATATTGAAGTTTCTCTGTATAGGTAAACAATTTTTTTTTAATTGTTCAATCTATTTTGGAACTCGTAGGAAAAAAATGTATATCATCTATTGCAGTAAAATTAGTTATCCATATATGTCTTAATTTGCTTTCAGATATGTTTTTTTTTATTATTGTGCTTTTATTAAATGTTCATTTGGCTTTGAGTCTAGACTACAACATTTAGTCTTCATCAATAATGGAGTCTTTTGACTAAATTATTTTATTTATTAGTAAGCGGCTGTATTTCATACTCATTTTATTTATTAGTAAGTGAGTGTTTTTTATACTCATCTGAAGCATATCCTGTTAGCTTATGGCTTTGTCAATTAAACAATTACAATGTCAATACTTATTTTGACGCTCAACTATATTTTATCTAAAAGATTACCATTCATTATTAAAACCATTAAATGTCACTGCAAAATAAATTGTGTCTGTGTCATTTTAATGTTACTATTTTTTAAAAAAATAATTTATAGTTGTATTATCATTATTCTGTCTTAAATCAAGCTGTAATAGCTCAGTTATTGTCTATTTTAAGTATCAATGTGTTATTTATTTTTATTCATTTATGTCTGTCAGAAATGTACTTGAAAAACATATATCTGCAAGAGAGCAAATTAATAAGACGATGTTATCTAAGTGTAGTCTTTTGCTCTATGGTGTTGGGATGTACTAAAATATAAATAAGTGGTTTAATTTTTTTTTTCTGCTGTAAACAAAACAACTTTTTGGAGTAGTTATCATTGCTTTTAATCTAAAATATATTGACACTATCATTAAAGTAGTAGCTGTAATGACTCATTCTGGATCTGCCTGTCCATATTGAAATTATTTTAAGGAACTTTATGGCTATTGAAGGTGTTAATCTGTTTTTTCGATTATGGATTTACCATTGCTTGAATCAATACATGTAGAGTAATTATCATTCATATGACAAAACAATTAAGACTAACACATCGCATTAGTCATTTTTCTGATTTCTTCCAATAATTTTGTAAGCTCTTCCCCAGCAGGCTTTGTATTAAAAAAAAAATTAACTAAAACCAATTTTGTTTCCTTGACCCACTTATTGCAAGAATACTCTGCAAATTTTGCTTAGACTCTAATTTTTAAATTTAATTCTCACAAATAGTGTTTTTAAGATCTTTCATAAAAACAATTTTATTTTCATGAAACTTGTGAAATACCAGTAATATGAGATAGGTCTTATCTTCATTGAAATAGTCTGACAGGGTTTAGTGGGGTTGTTTTTAAAAAATATTCATCGAAAGTGCCTTTAATGTTCTTTGTTTAAAATAATTTACCAAATCACACTTTAGCTTTTAATAGAAAATGAGTAAATGTAATCAATGAAAGGATTTGTTTATTAACGTTTTAGAGCAGAATGTAAGTTTTAGTAAACTGTTGTATTTTTATATTTCTGGCATACTTTTGCTAAGAAAAATGCTAAAATTTTGTTACAAGAAATAATGTTAAAAATAATTTTCCAAAAACAGTTGAAATGGGAATTAATTGAATTGTCAGCTGAAAAGTTCATTTGAAAAATTAGTACTGGAAAGTATTGCCGTAATGACCAATATAGAACTATCTGTCCTGAAACCAGCAAAGATTAATTTTAAATTCTAAGTGGAGTGTTGAGTGAAAGTTGTGTGATACACGCACCACACCAAATTTTTTTCACCTTGTAATGTTTTTTGGTTTAGTATACTAGAATATAGTCATTTACATTGCATAATGTAACGATGCTGCACAGAGTGGTTGTTAAAAAGTCTTTTATGCTATATATTAGTACATGAATTTCATGAAAATAAATTTATAGTTCTTGTATGTACAGTTAGTAAAAAAAAGTCTGCATACACTTATTAATTTGTATTAATCAAAAAAGTGGGTTAAAAGCAAAAGAGAAAAACAGATGAAACTATTTATTTATTTTTCCTTTTAAATACAGGCCCTTTTGATGAATTTGGTACATTTTTAAAGTTGTTTAAAAATTATACACACATAACAGAAAATAATATAGAAAAAGTAATAATACGTTTCCCCAAAAAAAGTCTGCATACGCGGCTTATATGCATTCTATAACAAAATAATTGTCTAATGGTCTGTGGGACCTCCTTTAATTTTTATTACCTCTCTCTCAATCGATAATTCATTATGGTAACTTTTTTTTTTACAGTATGATCCGTTTTCAACCACTCCTCCTTAAGGGCCTCTGAGAGTTGCCGTATAATTCTTATTTCGTAATGCCTTAGCCTTCATTTTAATATCCTGCCTGAGGTGCTCTATGGGGTTAAGGTCAGGCGATTGTGGTGGTGTTCTTAACTGACTTGGAGCATTGTACAGCAACCATTCTTTGACCCTTCTGAGACGATGTTTAGGATCGTTATTCTGTTGAAAAATAAAAGTTGATCCTAGAACTAACTTGGTAACCCTGGATCACAGATTTTGTTTTAGGACATCTACGTATAGATATTGATCCATCTTCCCCTCGATGATCTCCGAGTTACCTACTCCAACTGAAGCCATAGACCACCAAACCATGATCCCTCCTCCTCCGTGCTTAACTGTTGAGCATAGGCTTTTCAGTTTTATGGCTCAGTTTTTTTCTCCTTTGCACTTTAACGTTGTTATCAGCACTGAAAATATTAAATTTAGATTCATCCGTGAAAATTACTTTGTCCCAAAAACTGGTAAGCTTATCAAGGTAATTTTTCGCAAATGCCAACCACTTAGCTCAGTTAACTTTGCTAATATGCGGCTTCTTGCAAGCCCTTAGCAATTTTGAAATGTTTTTTTTTTAGTGAATTATGTTCCGTTTGAGGTGTTACTTCAATGCTGTAATCCCACAATGAATTATCACTTATTTTAAGGTTTTCATGAACACTTCTTAAAATAGCAGGCTCATGATAACGCTGAAGCTTTTTGGCCGCTCTGATCTAAGCCTACTTGCAATGCAATCTGTTGTATTATAATTTTCAATAGCAGTCTAAACCATCGAAACACTTTTATTAACAATTTTCGCAATTTCGCATAATGATTTCCCTGCGGTTTTATGAACATCAAATAACTGCCTAATCTCTCGAGAAATTTCCATTTTGAGCAGTTGTTTTAATTGACTTGGATTCTGACTGATTCGTTTAGGAAATAAAACCACAGAAAACCTCTATGAATTAAAAAAAATTAAATGTTTGTTTACATTCAAAGGATTAAATCAAGGTGTATGTTGACTTATTTGTAACAAACAATAGCAGACATTTATTATAAAACGTTTTGTAAGTATTCAATTCCAAAATGATATTATAATCATGATTTAATCTTCTACAGATTTAATAGAAAAAAATAAAGTATAACCTTAATTAATACATAATAATGTACACTATTTCATAAATTAATTTATATTGTGGTGTATGTAGACTTTTTTACTAACTGTATATATGTATATGTGTGTGTGTGTGTATATATATATATATATATATATATATATATATATATATATATATATATATGTGTGTGTGTGTGAATGAATAAATAATAATAAATTTCATTTTTCACTTTTTAGTTTTAAATAATTACATAGGATTTTTTTTGGCACTTTTAGAAAATCCCTTACTTCTTTCTTCACATCCCTACACCATTTCCTCTATTTTAAGTACATCTGCTTTATAACTACACAAGCTTGTCTTTCCTCAAATATCTAGCCTAAAAATAGAAAAAGCGAAATAGTGTTAACAACTGAGACATAAATGAGATAGGACTACATCTTAACTGACTTAAGTGGCTTTCAGGAACAAAAGGAGTAGAAATGTATCACAATTACAAAATATTAAGTTATTATTTCAATTATGAAACAGAGCTGATTTAATTTATAAGACAAATAATGAAGAAAAAAAATAAAAACATTTTTTAAATTTTCGATTTTATTAACTTATCAAAGTTATTGTGTTTGATAGTTTTGGACAAATATTAATTAGTGATATTGAAATAAGACCTTACAAATCTGGAAATGTTATGCCTATCTCACAAACAATCTTGTCTTATAGGCTCCTTTCAGTGAACTATTCTTCTGTTAAGTAGATGTATAACGAGGTTGACTTGAATAAAATAAAAACTAGTTATTGAATGAATACTAGTTGTGTGAATAATAAATCAACCTATTTAGTTCATTAATCGAGTTATCCATAATAAAGTTTTAAATGTGTTACTTTATGTATATATCAAAGTTCGGGAGTAAGGCACTATTATCCAATATCCAGGTCTAGGTTCATGTCCAGCTGCGGTAGTTAATTCTATACTCTGTTTTATCAGCCTTGGGTTGGTAGACTCTCCTTGGGCACACCCAACCTCTTTAAAGTGCGTACTCTTAATTGGGAGAAAAACCTGGGTGCTTGATCATAATTCTGGGTTATATCACATCATTACACAGCTGTGAGTCCTTGTTTTGACATTTATATCACTTTTTTGCCAATGGTAGATATGCTACAACAAACACTCAATAAGCTACAAATGGCTTTTCTGGTCATAGTGTATACCAATGAGATCTTTTGTTTGTGTTTGGTTAAGGATAAATTTGGCTTGATATCAGAAAGTAACTGCCAATGAATAAATCCTCACTATGATTGGATTTCATACTACTTAAGTGTTGATAATCATATATTTAGCTTAATACTGAAGTATATATGGAGAGTAATGAAAAAAAAAACTGATTCTGTATCTCTTTTTTTTTAATCTTAATTAAAAATCTGCCATTACAATACTCTGATACTGAAACTTGAATCTCCATTATCTGAAGAGGTATGGCTTTATGTAATGTTATCTTCATTTTTTTGAATAATTTCTAGTACTGAGAACTGTTAACAGAAAGAATAACTCAAGTCTGGTCAATAAAATGGCTTAGAACCACTGGAATGTTACTTTTAAAAGAAAGTTTGCCATTGTGAGATTTAAGTGGTTAAAACTAACATATTCAATGCAGAATGTAATTTTTAAATAGAAATTATGCCACAGAATGCATTAGTGTATTTATGCACTCTCCAGCAGGTGCTGATACCTTCTAGCCTGAAGAGGCAATAGTAGTAAGTTAAGAAAAATTTGGGTGCTTACAGGGCCATTGTAGACTACTGCTTTTTATTCATGGAGTACAGTGGACTTAACTAATTCAGGCCTGTCTAATAAAAAAAAATAATCAAGATTTGATTGGAAGTATACACTCATTGAAAATATCTAGACTTAAAAATCTAGTTTCAACTAAAACTCCTTTTGTTTAAACTAAGAAATATGCTATCCAAATTCGGAAACATCTTTATTTTTATTTTTTTGGACATCCTATCTTTATATTAATTGTTAATTAAATTTTAAAAAATGCATTCTCTAGGATATAGCGGGAAACTGGTATGGCATTGGTCTAGAAAACCTTCAATAATTCATTGACCGAAATTGTGATACTGAAAAATAACCATGTTCAACCTTTATGATGTTGTGAACTTGATATATATAAAAAAAAAATGAATAAAGAAATAGGAGACCTTGTCTTTGTAATTATTCCTTTAGATCAGCGATCCCCAAACTTTTTTCGTCATGGCACCTTTTCTGGGCTGAAAAAAATTCGCGGCATCCTTGTGAGCAAAAAAATATTTTTGGCACCCTTGTTGAGCTAGAAAATAAAATATAAAAATGTCCCCACAATTATTCTTAGATCATTGATAAATAAGGAAAAAACAGAGCAAAGTAGATTTTGGAATGTACTGTATATTTGACATTTTAATTTTTTTTTTATTCTAATCTTTTGAGAAAGTAGCATTCGATAGTGACACCCAGTTTAGGGACCACTAGCTGTTTAGATAATTATTAAAAAAACAGAATTAAGCATTTTAATTTATTTTTGCTTATAAAAATAATATATTGTCCATTTCTCATTTGACTTTATCATTTAAAAATGAATATATTATAGAAAAATATTTATCAATAGCACAAATACAAACCAAGTTATTATGATTAGTTATGTTTAATATAGCTACCACATGTTATATTTCGTTCAACAATTTTTTTTTTTAAATATTATACATCTCTTTACCAGATCTGTAAAAAATAAACTTTTTTTTTTTAATTTAATAGTATGGGAATATTTATGGGAAGAAAAACCAGTTGTGATTTTTAGTTTTCTTTGTTAGTTACGAACTTCATAAAATAAGCAAAACAGAAGAAATTTTATTTGTATCTTTTGTTGTTTTCTATCGTTTTGGAGCTCATATTAATCAATTAATGTGTAAGATAATGAATATTGTGATTATTGATGTTCCAAATATGGTTCTAGTTCATTTCTCACATATTAATGCAGCAGGACAATAAAATTTAGAGAATTCGCTGGATAACTAAAAATAAAACTCATAGATACTAGTATAGGCTTCAGAAATGACTAATGATGCCTACCTGGCATTACTAAAAATAGGATATTTACCAAATTTTACTAGCACTAGTCATTCAGATGAATTCATTAGTCAATTGAGTTTTTATTTTGTAAGTTTGATATCAAATGATTGATATAAAAACATTTTAACTAATATATATTGCTGCTTTGCTGGAATATTAACACATCTGACAATAAAAAAAGCGTTTCTATTCTATTTTGAAAAATGGACATGTTCCAAAGACAATATCGCAGATTTCTTTCTCTACTTGTGGTTCCTAACTGGGGCTCTGCATAATAATTGAGGAACGGGTTGGTCGATTATTAGCTTGTTAGCTCAACACAGTTTCAAATCTTACCATCTCGGATTTTTTTTCAATTTAGTCTATTTATCCTAGCCTCACTAAGCTTTTGCTTATAAGACAGGATTTGACACTTTCTGTATCAAATGATAGTGTAGGGTTTCCACCATTTACATCTACTAAAAGGGTTCCACCATTTCCTACTGGTACCAAACGGTTCCGCTGCTCTAAAGACGGTCCTAAAGCTAGTAAGTAGGGTTGTCAAAAAGTTACTTTGGTCTATAGAATATGTCAAATACAAAATATTTTTTTTTTTTTCAAAGTGCCACTTTTCAACCCAATCAGCGTTATGATGATTTAACTATTATTATGTTCTAAATTTTGTTTGAAGCCATCATTCATCCTATTTAATTGCATATAAATATTTCTGAGAATGGGGATACGATCTCGAAAGCTTGACGTGCTGTAAAAAGGTGTAATACAAGATTCTGATTAATTTAATATTATCACCTTACATAAAAATTCTATAGTTTCACATTTGATGAAATCATTGTATGAAACTTTTTTTTACTTCCTACTTATCATTTCTGACATACAGTGGGTGGAGGATTATCAACTACATACAGGAACCAATCTATTCTAACCAGAATGGTAGTGAGTCAACTTTTCATTCCGTCAGGCCGTCACAAAATTAAATTATTAGTTGAAATGTAATTGCAATAATGGAATTTTGGAGATGATGTGGAACTTACCTATGTCCTTAATTCTTCATGATAATTATAAGTATATTTAAAAAAGAAAGCATAATTATAAGAATAACTATGACTTTCTTTTTCTTTCTCCGTAAGTGGTACATTTTACCACAATGTACTGATCAAACATAAGATGAGTTTTATCCTTTTTGATTAACCTTTTTGTTGTTTCTTTCTGTTTTAGGGTCTTGTTTCTTCGTCAACAAATAAAGAATCTTGAAGAACTGAAATCTCAAAATTCGTTCATGGCTGACGAACCATAGTCATACTTCCTCATCTGATCTCTGGAAATATATTGGACATTTGGGAGAAGAACCGTCAGGGAAAGTGTTTGATTCCCAAAATTATGATGATAGTTGTATTATTTATTAATTGGACACCAAATGACTCTTGTGTAAATAGTGAACAATGAAATGAAGAGCTAATTATTAAATCTGTGTATAAACAATTATATTTTGTTATTATAATATTTGGGAAGAAAACAAAGTGTAAAAATTTCAATGGATACCCCCTAAATTTCGAATGTGGATTCGAACTGCTGTGTAGTGACAGCTCTCTTGATGAAATTTAAGAGGCTAGCACAAGTGTTAAGAAGGACTCTTACGGTTTATTATTTTAATTCTTACTGGCAGTGCTGCTGGTTTTGTAAATAGTTACTACGTACATTTAGACAACGGAGTAGGTGATGACCTTTATTGATTCTAAGATAAAAAATGTTTATATATTTAAATACACCATCGTTCTATTTAATTTGTCGATATAGGATGCATTTACAATGTGTTTATTTGTAAATTTAGAGGTAAGTTAGTGAGAAAGTAAGAATGAATAAAAAGAAAAACGGTATACATGAATTTGATCTATCTAAAAGCTTTTATAAAACTTGACTATTGTTATCTATAGTTAAACTCTATCCCTCCTATTGTTAGTTCTTGGAAACCGGTAACATACCTATTGTGGAGTAGGTATTGTCTCAGAATTTTATTCATCTGAGATTATCACATTCTAATTTTTTTATAATAAATTTTTAAAATTTTGTTTTGTGAAAGGAGGGTTATAAATCGCTGTGTCATCTGTGTTAATGTTCTACATTTGTATAGAGAGCGTATCCCTTATAATAAATTTTTATTTTATAAAACTAGTCTTTTTTTATTGTTTTAAGTATTTATGTAATTTTGTTGCCCAACCTCACTTCATTGTTATGGTAAGTTGTACTGTATGAATTAAACAAATCGGCATCTTAGATTTACAGAAATTATATACAATCTCTTTTAATCTATTCTAATTTTGTATTTAATATTATGATGTTACAAATTGCCAAAGTTAAACATGTAGGGAATAATAAAATATAAAATAAAACTTTGATATATTAACATAATTCCCTTTTTATTATGTAAAACCCTGAATAATATAAAGTTCGGAACAGAAGGATAAAGATGAATTGAAATTAATGTACGACTGATAAACAAATTTTACTTTTGTAATATAATTGATTTGTGATTTACAAATATATTTTAGATAATGAAGAGATATCGATCTACAACTAACATTATATACATGATATAAAAAAGTAAAATATTTTTTAAATAAAGCCCTCACTTGTTTAATTATTTATCAACAATGAAGCTGGAACTCTTAATTTTTCACAAATTTGGTCTACTTTATAAAAATTAAATTAAATAGAAGAAAAATGATTTCTATATATTTTTTTATTTCAAAGTATCCAACATTTTTGCATCAAGAGATCCTGGTTGCCTTGTAGGAGGGCAGTACCTAAATAAAGTATTAGAACCTCTGTTGAGTTGATTGATCTGTTGGAGATATCTCCAGGTATGTGTCCAATTATCGAATATTGGCATCTGTGGTGGCTGTCCAGCTGCAAGGCTAAAATAGATAAATAAGCATGTTATATTTTTTCAATGCTATTTTTAAAAATGAATAATCACATATTTGTAAATATTCATGCCTTAGATATAATACTTATATCAAGAGGAGCTATTGAACAATTTCATTCACTTTGGTTATATAAGTATTGTAGAACATTTACCATGTTGCTGTTTTTCCTTTCATATTCAGCATAGATGTGCCTTAGGCCACTTGTAAAACATAGTCAAATGACATAATATTTTTAAATAACTATTTCAATATTAATGCATTATTTTTTTTTAATGTAAAAGGAGATAAAGTACAGTCTGTATAATCTGGTTATTTGCTATTCTGGCATGTCCAGATGCCCCCTCTGACAGGAATATTAATGGGTCAGCTATTTTGATGCATGTGAGAATGGGCGACTTTATTTAACTGTATTATACATGACTAATGTATGGTCTGCCGTTGGTAACCATAATATTTAATCTGCCATGAGGAATTGTTCTGTGCAGTAGTAATATTTTTTATCAGCTAATTTGGAATTTATTTTAAAGAATTCTACTACTTATAAAAAATATTCGATCACACAAATTCATCTCATTTACTTTTTTAACAGAACATAATACCTGTGATCTTATGTGTCTGTCAAATAATTATTACAACTTGCCACTTTTAATGATAAACACTGCCAATAAACCAAATCAAAACCATAATAGAAAAAATTAAGTCTACGATAATTTATATTTATAGAACAGGTATAAGAGTTTAATAAGGGTGTATTTGAGATCCTGATGAAAATAAAATATTTACTTCCAGAAACATTAAGACAACATAAAATGTTTTATACTGATCAAAAAACTATTAAACTAGTTGATCTAAACTAATTAAAATCAAGGTAACTTCATACATAAAAACTATTAAAAGGCAAAATTTATGCATTGAAATATTTTTACAATAGGTGATCATTATTCAGAAATTAATTTTTTAATTATTCTATTTAAATATCCTGAATTTTTGTTTGTTTGAACGTTGACTAACATAACTAAGGTGTTTATAATACAAAATGTCTTATTTAATTATCTATATACTTTAAAGCATATCTTTAAAATACTAATATTTCTTACTTTTTTTTTTATGGGTTCTTCAGATTACAGAATGGTCTGAATCAGCAAGGATTTCAATGTAAGCTGGTTCCAAAGCTAAATCTTACCAATAAATATGTTGAGAGTAAGAGTGGTGTGGTGTAAGTCAAATCTGGAGTTTTGAGATATTGAAAACTTTAGGGACAGTTCCATTAAGTTTTTATAAGGGGTAACAGCTTTATCTGTTAAAACTAGAAGGTCAAAAGTATATCAAACTATTTACAAGCACTTGAAAGTTAATGCACCCAGTAATCAAATAAAAATATTTTTTTTTTTTTTTATAAAAATTAATTTTTAAAACAGATAATGATTTACACCACTCTTGCTCGAAACGACTCAAATATTATTTTATCTATAATCAAAACTTCATATTTAAATAAACTGACTTACCCACAGTTGTTGACAGTGTAACAAGCAGAAACAACAGTGAAGGGGTATGTCAGAGTATGACATATAAACTGAAAAAAAAAAATAATTATTACATTTATAAAATATATTTATTATCAGAATAAATATTATTGTTCGTACTTGGTCTCTATTAATTAATTGATAATCAGCAAAATGTTTACCTGAATCGAAGCACTGCTTAAAGATTTTATTTCTGGGTCATGGATGAGATAATTATTAATACCATAAATAACAAAACTAGATAAAACTAATGTTATTATTTCTCCCAGCCATCGAGGAACTAAACCAGTAAAAAAACCACGTATTCCTTCAGTCCTATAGACTTCAGCAATAGAACCAAAGAAACCACTGAAAAAGAAAACACATGATAGTAATGTGTATATTTTTTTCTGGAAGAATAAGCCCTTTTATAACTTACTTTTAGGTATGATAATAAAAAAAAAAAATTAATTTTGAATTTTATACATATTACAAAATAATACTAATGTCAAATGAAAAACATAACAACACCAAGAAAATATGGTAACTTCTATTCAAGATTTGAATATGAAAGGTTCTTCTTTTAATCTGGGTTGAGTTAATCTATCGTATAATTTAACTAGAACAATGAACTGGATTATGGGCCAACAAAAACGTTGTTCATAATTCAAAATAAATTAAAGAAGTAATAAAAGGCTAATGCTTCAAGAAAAAGAAAATAGTATAAATTACTAACAAACCGTTTTGAACTGTCAAATGTAAACTCGTGATTTATAATTAAAATGATGGAAATCTTTATTATATGAGAGTTTAATACTCATTTTGACTGTTAGTATAAATCACCAGAAAAAATAATTGCGCTCATCATACAACTTTCACTTACCATTCTACTTGGAGTAGAAATTATTCTTCGCTACCTTCAAAACTGATATTTGTATTTAAGTCATTTAGGTAATACTTTCCATTACTAATTTTCCAAATGAACTTTTCAGCTGACAAATCAATTAATCCAATTCTGACAATACAACAGTTTTCGGAAAAATATTTTTAACATTATTGTAGCAAAATTTTAACATTTTTCTTTGCAAAATTAAGCCAGAAATAGAACAAATACACCAGTTTAATAAAATTTACATTCTGCATTATTGAATGATTAATTGTTATAGAATCAATACTGAACATGAGACTGATTTAATGGAGTTATCCTGTCAACTGTAAGGCTTAGATTTATGGTTAGTGAAATTATAAAACAAACTATTATGATGAAATTATTTGTCAGACTGAACCCATGCGTCAGCACAGTCAAACTCTTGTTAGAACAGAAGTTTTATTTACGAATTTTTTGTCATTCTTCATTAAATTCTATGACTTTGAAGTAAAATATTATTATTTATAATATGTTTGGTTCTCTAGTAATATATAAAATACCTATTTTACTAATATTGTTACCAGAAAAGAGTTTTTAACCTCTTACAATTTTTTTTTCCTATATCCTTAAGTTAATTAACAAATTCTTTCATGGTTTATATTTATATAATTTTTTATAACTAACTAAAGTGTGAAATAGTAAATTATTTCAAACAAAGAACATTAAAGGCACTTTAGAGGAAGATTATTTTAAAACATGCCTATTAAGCCATGTCACACTATTTCAATGAGGATAAAACCTGACTGATATTAAAAAGAATCTACTTTTACATTGATATACTGAGTTCAATCAAAATCGTTAGAGCCGTTTTTTGAGAAAAACAAAAAAATTTAAAATATTGATTCGACAAAGTGGCACACCTAGTCAATCGATTTTAAAAAGTTTCTGTCATATACCTACCTAAAATATGAAATTCCAATTTTGTACGACTTTTCATTTTTGAGCAAGACACACTCCTTCAGATATTGGCCCAAGGAGATATAAGGTGACTGGTGGTGTCCCACAGGAATTTTGAAGTTGACAAAGCCGGTGGAAGCTACAGTTGTGGTCTTCATAGATGATGTTGCAGTGGTGGTGGTAGCGAAAAACATAGTTTACTTCTATGTTGTGATGCTATGCCTCATTTTATATATAGGTAACTGAAAGTAATATGTACTTACGAGTTTTTTCTCAGTTGGACTTATTTAATCGCTCCCAAGATAATACTTTTTTTAAAAGATTTATGTGTGATATAACGATAGAAGGCAGTAAGAGCTTTGTAAATATAGCCTTTGTTTAATAATATAAAAATTAAAGGAAGAAATTCAGCTACAGCTGGACAGGGTTACTCTAAGGAGTCAGACAGGACTATATACTAGCCACTGAAGATTAAATGAACAGTCTTGAAGTTAACCAAATCACTAACATGTAGTTTCAGCTTGATGGAAGATAAGACCGCAGTCTTTTTGTACATTGTATGCATACAATGTTATATGTAGGTGTGATGTTTTAGCACGGATAATTATGATTATTCAATAATTATAGGTATCTGGAGGTATACAAAGGCTATCTCTCTGCTTTAACACAGACTATTGAAGAACATCCCAACAGCCCAGGGCTGAAGTGTTTTTATCATACAGAAATAGGGAAGGAAGGGTGTAATGGGTAAAGCAGAAACGAATAAGACAGATAAATGTGAATTAGTAAAAACATAATTAATAATGGTAAATGAAATCGACAAAAACAAACCAAACCATTCATGAAAATAAGATAAGTTTTCTGAGATGTTATAACTAACTAACATGGATATAGAGTGATCTTTGAAAACCATTTTATTCAAATGGGACTTGAAAATTGCGTTGTTTGAAGATGACCCTTAGATGATTTCTTTATTTGGTGCCAACCAGGATTGCCTAACTTAATAAAGAAATCAGCTTTTTCAACTTTTCTTACTATAACCGCTGGACTTTAACGATATTTAATTTTAAACCTGGAAAAAATCAATATTTAATTTGAGACAAAGTAAAATTGCTTTATATGTTATCAAAACTCAGTCATCTAAAACCCAGTCTATCTCTTGATGTAACATAATCCACCATCTGTCAACAATGTTAATGCAAAGTTGATCTCACTGTCCAATTATTAAGTATTAATTAAAAAAAAATCTTAAAATAAACATTCCAGCATCCTTACTACTATTTATACCATTAATCTGTAATTCCTCATGCCCATTAAATAGTATATATACTATATATACTTGCTACAGCAGAATATGATAGTATAAGTTAACCATATTAAATAAAACAACTATTAATCAAAAATAAATTACATTTATGAAATCTTACCTATATATCTCTTCACCACCAACAAACTGCGCCATAGATCGAGAAGAAATAACATAGAAAGGTTGACTAACTACTATTGTAACAGACTTTCCGACAAAATCTTTCATAAGAGTTTGCTTAAAGTGAATCCATCTAGAAATATATCAATTAAAATAACATGTTATTAATCTTATAACAACTATTTTACAACTTAAATAAATTTAATTAAACTTAAGTAAATTGTAAAAATGTGAATAAAGAAATCATCAGAAGAAATAATTAAATTAAATAATCTCATCTTTAATTAACTTTGTTCTTATGTTGTTTTGAGTAATTAAATTCAGATTGGATTTGTCTACTTTTACCATCCAGTTTTCTCGCATAGGATGCTTCACAAAAAATGATATAGAAATTCTTCTAAGAGATAACATCGCACAAGTTGGTTTTCATAGCATATAAAGTAATAAGAGTGGAATAAAGCTTGTTAACTTCACAACTGCCAATTCATATAAGTGGGTTCAACATTTTTACATAGAGGGATGATGACGACGGGTTCATCCAACACCCAGTGCTCCGAGTCATACATACTACCCAGCCCTTGATCCATATCTCAACTACAATCCAACCGATATAACCTCTATCCTATCATCCTTCCTGTTGGATTTCCAAAATACCATAAAACCGCTAATCACACTCCTCACTAGAATCCTGACTGAAATTCCTTTCAATCTCCCGCGATGAGTGCAAAGTCTCTAGTTATCCTTTTGTGGAACGCTAATGGACTACATAACCACCGTGACGAACTCGATATATTTCTCCACAACAAATACATAGATATTGCCCTGTTGACAGAAACTCACTTTACTCAACGGTTACATTTCTACATCTGTGACTACATTACTTACAGATTAGACCACCCGACAACACTTCACACGCCGGGTCTTGCATCCTTATCCATAAATCCCTATCCCATTCCCTCATTCCTTCCACTCCAACTGACGCTATCCAATCAACCTTTGTAATCATTTCAACTCGTCCTTTCCATTTAACATTATCAGCTGTATACTGCCCCCCTGGTAATTCACTTTCCTACAACCACCTTGATTCTTTATACAAATCCCTTGGATCGAGCTTCATTGCTGGAGGAGACTATAATGCCAAACATCAACGATGGGGATGTCGTACATCTAATACCCGTGGAAATATCCTGTCCAATGTCACTACCTCCAATAGTTATTCTATCCTCTCACCCATGAGCCCTACTTACTGGCCTACATCCCTCAGAGGAAGCGTCCCGATATCCTTGATATATTTATCACCTCTCAAATTTCCTGTTCCCGGACCAACATCGAATCTATAGATGACCTTTCCTCAGACCACAATCCAGTTATCCTTTTCTTACATTCGAACTTCTTTCCTAAGCCCTCTCCTCCCTCATTGATTAAAGGAGGAGTTAACTGGGACAAATTTTGTGATGATTTAGAAAACAAACTGGACTTAAAAATTCCACTTAAGTCTAACCAGACACTGACGAAGCCATAGAAAACTTAATAGAATCTATAAGATTTTGCATATAGGATAACACAACTATCAGTAAAACTAATAATACCATACCTACTAAACTGCCACACCACATTCGCATCTTATTAAAGGAAAAACACTGAGCAACAAATGGCACAGGACTAGATACCCAACAGATAAAACATATTATACTACATTGACAAACAAACTCAAAACAGAACTTAAAAAATTCAAAATAGAAAATTTAACTAACTTAACTCAAAACCTCACGACTACTGACAAATCTTTATGTACGACCACTAAGAAGCTTCTTAACTTCAAAGATTTTAATCACCACCTTCTTACTGATTCACAAACATGGACAAAATCGGACGATGAAAAAACTCAGGTATTCGGTCAGCACCTTTCTAAAACATTTGAGCCACACCCTGATATCCTTAATCCAACCCAAATCGAATACACTGCAGAAGATTAAATACTCCACTCCAAATGACATTTCATCCTTCAGAGATATCCAACATCATTCAGAAGTTACCTTCCCGCAAAGCTCCCAGTTATGACCTAATTACATTCCATATTCTAAAACATCCTCCTCGAAAATCTGTTATATTCCTCACCTACATTTACAATGCTGTACTCAGATCCACTTATTTTCCTGACCCATGGAAATTATCCATAATCAAAATGATTCCCAAACGTTAAAAGCTGCCAGAATACCCATCCTCATACTCTCCTATCTCTCTGTTACCTATCATGGGCAAAATCCTTGCGAAACTCATCTTAAAACGCTTGTACCCTATCCTTGACTCCAACCACATAATTCCAGATCACCAGTTAGAATTCTGAACATTCCACTCCACTAACCAGCAATGCCATTGTGTGGTTGATGTCTCGTCTTCATTGGAGCGACATCTAGACAAACGACTGACATGGAATCCTTATACAAGACTAAAAAGACAAGAAACTGTTCCGACTATTACAACATTTACTAGATAAACGGTCTAAATTGCCAATCCATTACAAAAGACTGATCTACATGACTATTATAAGGCCTCTCTGGACATATGGAGTTGAGCTTTGGGGCTCCACTAAACCATCAAATTCCTCCCGAATCCAATCCTTACAGTCCAAAATCCTTAATGCTCCTTACATTGTCACAAATCAAGTCATCCATCAGGACCTCAATGTCCCATATGTTGCCGATTTGGCCATAATCAGATACTATTCCTTCCATGATAAACTTCCCAACCACCCAAATCCATTTGTTTCTAACTTGGCTTCTCCTTCATTACCTAATAATCCTCCTAGGCATCTGAAAAAAATATGGCCTCGAGATCTCCTCTAGAAATGTTATTGGAGTTCTATCAATGGATAGATTCTCCACATGTTTGTATCATGTCACTATGTCGCCTACAGCAAATTTACTTGTTGTATATATTTTTATACAGTTGTAAATAACAATAAATAAATTATTATATAAAAAAAAGAGGGAAGGTGCTGAACCAGAATGATAAACATGTTTTCTTCCAAAGGATCAATGAGGGTAGATTTACATTCAGACCAAGGGTAACTCAATGTAAGGAAGAAGGGTAGGTCATAGGTCTAAGATGGAGACCAGCGAAATCAAGAAAATAAATAAAAAAGAAATAAATTCATTATAAAAGGAGGATCACAAGACCTAAAGGCAGGTGATTAGAAAGCATGGAAGCAGATGTACTAAAGGTCCATGTCTAAAACTGCAGATTTTCAGTAAAAAACAAATCTGATTGGCTTAGGCTCTTGGAGGAGGCACCAATTGATGATACGGGATCGTTTTGCCACATCAAAGGCTGTTACTGTAAATACTCTTTGGCCACAGCAAAGTACCAAATTTTTATCCCAAACCTGATAATTAATGGAGTACTAATAGGTACTACTAGGTATTTCAGTCCAACATTGCGAAAACCCAACTTTATTTTCATTGTTGCATATTTATAAATGAAAGCCATAATTTTTTCATTTATTGTATAGGGATAGTGAAAATAACTCTCTAATATGGAATTATGAAGATTTACAAACAGTTCATATAAATTAAGTCATCTCAAATAAAAATTATTAACTTCTTCTAAAAACATACTCATTAATAAATATTTTATAAAAAATTGCAGAATACGTCAAAATCATAGAAATCTGATAAAAAATAAAATATTTTTGACATTAATAATATTTGGGAGATGAATATAAATAAAGAAACTAAAAATAATCCTTTCTTTCTTTGTTTAGGAAAAATATGTTGAAAATAATATTGGAATTTTCAACATTGGGCTGAAATGGGAGAGGCAGTATTAAAAAACCAGCATTTACCTTTGTTCATTGGACACTTCATCTTCTGCTGGATCAAAATCTGCATCAACTTTCAATCGTTTTGTAACGTTTTCTGCAGCAAAAGTACTAATAATTTGGCCTGTAATTTTTGGAACGTATCCCCTGTAGCATCCCAAAAAACCATCTGTATTCTTGATGTAGCCCACTTAAAAAAAAAAAATTAAAAATTATCATAGGATATTATTAAATCACTTTAATGATGTAATATGAATTCTTTATTAATAAGATCTTCTCTCTGTTAAAGAACATACAATCATATTGTGAAGTATTAACCAAATTAAAAAATAAAAATAAATTATGTAATGAGGAAAAAAATTTAATAAAAGAGACAAGATGAATGGTCTATACACACAACACAGTCATCAAAACTATGGCAAAATACTTGGTAACTATGAAAAAATGAACAATACTGTTTTTATACTTCAAGAAAATATTTACAAACAATGCATCATTCTCATCTCAACCATTGTTCTTAGGATACCTAAATAATTTATTTTGACTCGAGAACTATTTCTCAAGAATGAAGCATTAATTTTTTTTTATTTTTTAAAAATAGTATGTTTTTATTTACGAGTTATTACAGCATTAGGGATGATATACATTCACAGGTCATTCCCACAGAAAGGAGAGTTAAGTTTTCAGAAATGTAAAAGAATTCCAATCAAGCTGGAAAACATTGGTATATGCTCTAAAACACTTTAATTGAAATTGAACATGCATCCACAATAAATACTTTATATATAATAAAATAAATAAGAAAGAAGCTATATCAGCGTCATGCCTCTGTTCTGTATTCCTCTGGGTTAGTAGTGTTTAGAGAAAAAAATGAAATTATTTTCATAAAACATTAAATAAATATTAATACATTAAAATATATTTAAAATTAAAAACTAATATAGTAACATAATTTAGTTTTCATGCACAATGTCTTCCTTTATTCAGAAAACAAAAATCCTGAAATCCTGTTCAAAAGGGGATTCTAGTCAGCAGAAGTAAGAAAGATAAAAATTGTTAGGACTAGGTGCAAATATAGTCAATAACTCACAATAAGGGGCTAGGATTTCATATAATTAAAAATGCCAAATATATACACACATATGAATTAATTTTAAACCAAATATGTAGATACAATAAAACTATTTAATTAGTATACTAAAAAAAATTATCCTCTACTCATCAGAAAAACAGTGGGAAATTATAAAAGCAACACTATGTCAATCTGGCCTCAGTACAGGCTTATATCTGCTAAAACAGCATAAGAAGTCTACTGAAATGCTTCAATAAGTCACTGTTTCAGGAGGGCTCCACTCAATAGACAATTTCACTAGTATCTCCTTTTCACTAATGCTGTCAGCAATCAGTAGTATGTCCTTCCAGCCTGAATTTGTTAACAGCACATCTAGAAGTTTTGTTAAAAGCACATCTAGAAGTTTTGTCCAAATTTAATTTCCTATTCTACTGGCTGACTAGCCATTTAGTTTTGAAACATCATCCTTTATTTTATTGAAGTTCTGGAAGGCCTTCAACCAAGTTTTCCATTTCATTCTACTAGCTCAGAAGGTAAGGGCAGTTCAGGGTTCCAATTTTCCTTGAAATCTTGCACTCAACTTGGAGCTTATAAAAAATATTCTAAACAGATGAAATCAACAATTCATTGATTCATTTAAAAATGGTACCATGATGGTATTTTTTCAACACTTGGTAATTTAGGAGAAAGGGCTTTAAAGGAGAATCTGGGCAGAGAGTACCAATGATCATTATAGTAACATGGTGTTCAACATCAGTTGTCTCATTAACTAAAACCCCAAACCCCAATAGGTTCCTCCTTGATTCTATCAAATTTTGGTCTAATCAGATATTTTTT
>NW_027116636.1:102235-122563 GCF_000696795.3 Halyomorpha halys | reverse complement strand
ATATAGCTCTAAAAAGCCTTTGAGTTTTTTTCATAAGAATATTGTCTCAAAAGAATGCGCAACACAAATTAAGGCTGGCTTATTTTCTTCATTTGATGAATAGAATGAGATAAAACTCTGCTTTTGTTTTGATTGTTATTCTATGTTTACTTTGTGTGAGACTGTACCAAAATGTTGGGTAACTGCAAAATGTTGAGTAACTTTGAAACATTGTGAGAAACAGACTTCACACAGAAAGCTAATGAAACTGGGACTTTTGCTTTAAAGCCATATAAGTTTCTTCTGACTCATTAATTATCACTAAACTAGAAACTGTGTTACACTGAGTAAAAATAAAAGAGGGAGGAATCTTGGAACTGGATAATAAAATTATAAGAGATATCTAGTTTTGATATCTAGATATCTCTCTCCCTCCTCCCCTCCCATTTTCTCCATGCATAAATCCAATTTGGATTAAAGTTTTTGCACAATCGAATTTTCCTACAATATAAGAAAAATTACAATCCATTAGAGATTTTCAAAACCATCTCATCGCCTATGCTCTGTTACAATTACAAGCAACACCAGTTCCGAAAGTAGTAATTTAAAAAAACATAAAAACATGTTTTTTAACCATTGATAACATATATATATATAAGCAATATAAATGTCTTGGTACAACTTTCCTAATGGTCTAACAATTGCTTTTATAAACTCAAAAACAATTTTGTACCAATAATGAGAGATATCTATCAAATTAAAACATAAATTAATAGGAAGTAAATCATTTATTAACAGCAAAAATGAAGTATTAATAATTCAATAATCAATTTAAACAAATAACTTGAAATGAATAGCATGAACATCAATTAAATGCTCAGGATAGACTTAAGAGATTAAGATAGATAGTAATCTTGCTTAAATGTCATCTCAACATGCAAGCTTACCATTTTAATCAGCACATTCTCCAGGATAATTATCTAATCCTGTGAATGGTGCCTTAGGTTCAAATAATCAGTTGTTAATACCCACTTATAATAATAATAATATTATTTTATTTATTCTGGGACGAGACCCTTTAGAATAAAACAGAGAAATCAATAGATGAGGGCAAAGGAGCCTCAGAGATACTTAAACAAAAAAATACAAACAGTCATTATAAAAAATAATTATAGGTTACTTTCTCACTTTTATCAGTTGAACAAGAAAAAAAAAATGAATAAATAAAAAAGAGAAAAGAAAACGATGTAAAAATAATTAAGAATCATATAATAGTTAACATACATATTTACAATTATATTAATTTACAATTTCATGGGGTCTGAACGGATAAGAAATGATTGAACAGGCAGGATTTAAAGGTCGGGAGGGTATTAGAGCGACGAATGTTGGAAGGGATGGAGTTCCATAAGGATGAGGCTCGGATAATGAAAGATCTATCGAAAGCAGCGGTTCAGTGGGCGCTTGTGTATAAATCTGAAGACCGGGAACTGGTATTGCGGGAACGAATAGAGGATTTGAATTGAAGGAGCTCGGAGATGTATGAAGGATGGCGGGATTGGATGACTTGGAAGATGAAAGATGCCAGGAAAACTTACGATGGTAGGAAGGATAAAGCCACTTCAACTCTGCATAAAAACGGGAAACAGAGGCGTTCCTAGGGATCCCGAAGATGAATCGAACACAGCAATTTATCAAATGTTTTAATTTTGCCTCGAGATCCCCAGAGACTCCCCCATATACTGTACAGCAATAGTCAAAATGAGGAAATATTAGCGAAGTGACTAGGAGCCTATGAGTTTTTAAATGGAAATAGGTGGCGGGGGTAATTTAAACATTTTAAAGTTGAAAAGGTACGGTGGGAGATATTGGATACATGGCTTTTCCAGGAAAGTGTTTGATCAAAGGTTATTCCCAGGTTTTTGATGGTGGGGTAAAATTTGATAGGACTATCGTGTAGGAACAGAGTTGGAATATTAGGAACATTTTTAAGGAGATGATTGGAGCCTATTAAGATTGCCTTCATCTTCTCCACATTTAGCTTCAACTTGTTAGCTCTTGCCCATTCACAAATCCCACCCAAATCCTCTTGATGTTTCTCTGTGGCTGGTAATAGGTCTGAAGGCGGGAAGGACAGGTATATTTGGAAATCATCTGCATAGATGTGGTATTGGGAGTGATGGATCTGGAGGGGAAGGTCATTAATGTAAATAGCAAACAGAGTAGGAGATAAAGAGGAGCCTTGAGGAACACCACAGGGAAGGAGGAGGGTCTTAGATGGAGGTTGACCTGGGACGATTACATACTGGGACCGATTTGAGAGAAAGGATTTGAACCAGCACAGGGCACTGTTGGATAGAGGAAGATTACGCAATTTAGTAAAGAGCATGTTATGGTCAACAGTGTCAAACGCTTTGGAAAAGTCTAGAAGGATGAGGATAGTGAGGTTTTGGTGTTCAATGGAGTTTTGGAGGTCATGGGTTATTGAAGGAGCGGAGTGCATTGAATAGCTGGATCGAAAGCCAGATTGGAAAGGGGTGATAAGGGAACGTTCATCTAGGAAGTTGGAGAGTTGATTTTGGACAAGGCGTTCTAACGGTTTGGAAAGGTTAGATAGAAGAGAAATAGGACTGAAGTCGTGCAGTGAGATGGGGTTGGAAATTTTCTGCAAAGGTCGGACAAGGGCAGATTTCCAGGAAGATGGGGATATGGAGTTTTGCAATGAAAAGTTGTAGATGTGGTAAAGAACGGGAATAACAACAGGGAGGCTGGATTTTATTAGTTTTACTGGAATACTATCAGGGCCATAATCATTAGTGTGGGATTTTAGGACAGCGGAAAGTAATTCATCGTAGGACAGATGTGAGAACAAGAAGTCTTCAGGATTGAAATTGTGATGTTGAATATCGAAAATAGAGGAATTATGAGCAAAGGATATGAAATGGTCATTGAGGTCATCTGGAGTCACATGGAAGGAACTGAGATTATTGATTATTATATAGATGTTGAGAAGAAGACAGGATTTTGATGGGGGAGTCACAGATGTAAAGGTCTAACCAGGTGTCGGAAAATTGGGTGTGATGGGTAGGAGAATAATCAACAATATTCCTGCAAACTCCTGTAGGGAAATCAATAATGATAATTACATTAAAATGATAGCAATAAGCAATTATGAAATACAAAAATGTATATGAACATTAAGACAACAATGGAAAAGCAGAATAAAATAAAGAAAATAAATTAACCAAATTCCGGAGATTTATTTATAAATTAATAAATAGCCAGAAGTAGTAATTCAGCAATGATGAATTTATATATTATATTTTATACTCATTCCAAAACAGATCTAATCTACAAAATATTTCAATTGATTAAAAATATCATTGGAACTGAAAATGTATCAAAGAAGGAAGAGGAAGTTTGCTCATGGAAACTACTGAAGTAATAAAATCCGGGACTAGCAGAAGAATAGTCCTGTATTCCTTAAACAGCCCAGTGCATTTAAAACCTAGCCTAATTAAAAAAAAGTGTGGTGTTGGTACTGGTATTTAGTGAGGGGAACAAGTCCGGCAAGTGGGCCTAGTGGTCCTTTTAACCAACCCATGACGGCAATCTGGGTTGCCGCTGTGTACTAACCTAGGTGGGAGTATCAAGATTCATTCTTCAGGACTGCCAAAAAATGAATATTAACTGCCCCAGGTGGGAATTAAACCCACAACGTTCCGTACCGAGCGCACTGGGACCTGGACCCCAACCCGCACGGCCATGATTTCCCTGTGATAGTGGTAAGTATTCTTAGATATTTAGGAACTGTTACACTATAGCATGTTCCATGTTGGTGACAATCAATATATAATTTATCAGAAAACAGTGAACAGACAGACAACATGGAAGAGTATCCCAATTGACATTGAAACCAATTATCATTTCTTAGTTACTGAGGCACACTATCTATAGCTCTATAATTTAAACCAATTCAGCAATGCTATCACTGCTGGCATATAATAAAACCGCAAGTCGAATGGAAAAATACAAAGATCCTTTCAAGAGTCCACAGGGCAGCTAAGATTTATATATCCTTCCACAAGACTGATTGTCTGTCATCAAAACCTTTAAACAGTCAATTAAATATAATGGGCCCTCACTCCTTTGTTCAACCAGTATGAGTTGATTCTTGTAAACTTATTCACCAGTTACCTAGAGTAGATAATCACCTAGAGATTTTGGTCAACCTTATCACTAAGAATGGATGCCCAATAGTCAGTTACTTGTCCACTCATGTACTAATCACACTTTGTTAAATGTGGTGAATACAATAGAAGATAAAGCCAAGGTTCAACAGTGATAGCTGTCGCAGAAACCGCCATGTTAACTATGACATTTGCTGCTGGTAGTGCTTTCATACTACCAGGATTTTTTCGATAGTTGGTAATGCAGTTAACACAACAGTTTACTACCACAATTATATGCCTTGACAGTGAACTGTTACAATTTATAATCTCATTAGATTATAAATTGTAACAGTTCACTTATAAGTTATTAAAAGTTATTATAAAATTGTAACTTATACATTTATAAGTTATGGATTTTTATGTTTTTTATTAGTTATTTTTCTATGGTGTTGTTTGTTTTATATCTGTGAAAAACTAGATAAGATGACTTATCTAAATTGAGTTAACTGGGTGTAAACCATCCTCAGGAGGTCTTAAAGTTGTGTTAAATTGGTTAAGTCTATTAGCTTTCCAATGAGATTTTCTAATCAATAGAAAGTAACTAGACATAACCAATTTAAAACAACTTAAAAGACATTGTGATGCTGGTTTGGCACCCATTTAACTCAACTTTTAGACTATTTGACTAAGTTTTTGAAGACTCTTATAGAGTTAAACATTCACTCACCAAATAAAACTGTTAACAATTTTAGGTTTGCTCTCATAGTTATAATTACTTTCACAACAGATATCATGTGAAAAAGAACCTTAACTTGAAGTATATGTGATAGCCTAATCTTGCGTTATTGCAACTAAGCTGTAAGGTACAGCTTATTTTATATTTGGCAGTAAAATAAGCTGTAAGTTTTTAGTTAGTAGCCAATATTTTAACTTTAACTTATAAAAATGCATTTTATAACAACATATTTTTCAACAAATAGTTATTTCAGCATGAAATAAAAATAAACTTTAATCAGTCAATATTCAGGTTTCAGAAACCATTATACAGATTAATAACAATGCAAAACTAATTATATTCTAAATAGGGAATAAAATTACCATATTTGAAAATGTTAGGAAGTGCCCTTGTTGGTTTCCCAAATACGGTCCTACTAGGGTAAGATGGCATTGGTTCATGCCCAATCTGAAAAAAAAAAAAAAAAGAAGTTTTTCATGTTTGTATCATTTGCATTGAACATAACATATTGTAAAATAACCATTGCCTATAATACCATTCACAACCAATAAACTTAATAGAAAAAAAAAAACAACATAAAAATCCTATGTGTTAATAAAACATAAATAGTATATAAACTACTCCATAAAAAAAGAGGTTAGCTTAAAAAATCTACTAATAAGTTTTTCTATGAAATTATATCAAGTTTCAACTACATTTTAATACATTAAATATATGTTTTTTATAAATGTGGGAGGTGAAATTATAAATAGATAAATATATTTATAAAAAATGGAAAAAAGAGATATTTATTTTATTGCATAACCTTAATTAAATACCAATATTAAACTTCATTTTCAATTATGGCTGCTGCAAACCTTTTGATGAATTTTCACAATTTAGTGGACTATAATATTGGATGATTTCTTCCTTTCCACAAAAAAAGTATAACTGACAAGGACTGAGGTCAGCAATAAGTTAATAGGAAATTAAATTACAATTACTGTATCAAGAAAACAGTACTCTGAGGAGAGATACAACCTCACATTAAGGAACACCCTTATAATATAAAAAAAAAATTAAGATTATGATGAAATTTAATAGTAAATTTGGTTTACAATTACCAAAATCAACCATAACAATTAATATTTTTTTAATATTGTTGGAAGAATAATTAAAACATATTTATTAAAAAATGAAATAGTTCCAGATACCAAATAATATAAATACATTTTATATTTATAAAGAAATATAATTTAATTAATATTTACAATTGCAAATTTACTTTTACTGTATTTACAATTCACTTTAATAAGAAACCAATATATTGAATAATGCCAAGTATTGAGAACGCTTGATTAAAAAGGAATTTAGTTTGATTAAATATAAATTCTACATATTAATAATTAGTCATTGCCAACTGAAGGGTATTAATACTTTTACAATAAGATATCTGGGCACAGCTTACAGCTTAGACCCTGGCAGGACACTGACAAGGCTAGATAAGGAGTCCTGAACAAATAACATGTGAATGGAATTTGCACTCTGAGGACTTTAATCTAACCCAGAAAAGGCAAGAATAAAAAGGGGGAAATCAAAGTAATCTGGACATCAGTGAATGGAAAGCCAGCTTAATTTTCCCATGGAGGAATCCTGGTTTCTTCTCACAAAGGCAAACAGCTGAACAGATGGCTTGAAAGATGTCCAAGAAACAAAGTTGGAAGAGGAGATAAAGGTATTCAAAGGTTGAAAGTCGCATAGGGCAGTATTAGCAAGAGAAAGTAGCAGAATAGCTACCACAGAAAGTGGGTACAAACAGAAAAAGCCATGAGAGTGAGCTGGCAACATGGCAACATGTTCCAATGTTTTTTTTTGGAAATTCTAACATATCTTTAGTAGAGCCAAGCAAAAATTGTATACAGAACTAAATATAAAGCTTCATATTAAACAAAAGGGTAGAAACAGGACTGAAGGCTTATTAAGTGAATCACAAAATAATTAGTATATACCAATAAGTTGTCAGGAGAAAATCAAAACCATGTTCAGAAAGTTTGGAGGCAGTGAATTTGCAGGAAGAGATAGAATATTTGTGTTGAGTAATACGGTATTTAATGCACATCGCAAATTTAATGCTATGGGATCCATACCCTATTTTGCATACAATTATATACCCACTTCTTTAAACTTTTCAGTGGCTTTACTAAACATGTCCATTAAACATCCTTTAAAATTATAATCCATTTAAGTGATTCTATTATTTTAGATTATCTTTTTTGTAAAAGTCTGGCAGTAAAAATTCTGGATAGTCTTAACAAATTTAGTGTAAGTACTACCAGTCATCACAACGTAACCTATTTTGCACCATGGAAACTAATACAATATCAAGAAATAAGTGATTCTTTAGAATTAAATTTTTACAAAATATACAGAGGTTGAATAACCAGGTTTAGGACTCTGTTATCAAAACAATGATCAAGATTTAAAATAGCACCTTACATCACCTTTCACAACTTATTCACAATTATATTGTATCATTTTCTAATTTAACAAGAATATCCATAGAATTAAAATTTATTAATGGCAAAATAACCTATTAGAATAACTAATAGAAAGGTTCAGGTTATGACAATTCTTATGTGGTTATTTTTCAATATTTGCTCATCTCCATTTTAGGTGCTGATTGGTAGGATAAAAGGTATTATTTTCTAAAACAGTGCCTCTTCCACCTCGTAAGTATAACTGACAAGACCCAGAAAAAACAAATGGTCTGGCGAAGTCAGAATAAAAAAGTATAACAAAGTAATTGGAACAATAGAATAAAATCAAATAAAAGCAATACTTAACCTGTTAGAAAGGTAGACACTTGTACATTACCTGCAATGTACAAGTGTCTACCTTTCTAAACTTGTAATGATAACACTAATTATACTATAAACCTATAAAGTAACTATTTAAGATATTTACTGAAAAACAAAAAATAACATGTTAAATGAATTCTAAAACTTGAGAGCAGTCCCAATTAAAAATTTATTTTTGTAAAATATAACAACACAGGATCAAGTACTACAACCTATAATCTCCAACAAATCATCATGAAACATATTTGACAGATACAATTCACTCTAATAAATGACCATTAACATATGAATTTCCAGAATCATCTTTTAAATTAAAAACGTTAGCCTATGCTCAAAGCATAATTCAATTTATTATAAAATATTACCTGCATGAGAAATTTGGCATAATCAAAAGGATGGGAAATTGTACTGAGGCAAATTCTAAAACCTAATGCTGAAATAAATGTATAGGTGCGATCAGCCAAATCGAAGGATGAAGCGGCCATAATAACATCAGTCAAAAAAATTGCAACCTTTGATGAACTCTCACAATTCTAGAGTTAATCGCCCAAAAATGACCAATTGGCAGGTTAGAACTCGCGAAACAGTGTTATCGCGAGATTCACTAGAATTTAACATTTTCATAACATTATAATCGATTTACAAAAACTAGTAGCTACATGTATAGAGGTAGAATTTTTTACAAATATAGAAATTTAAAAAGAAAACCAACCAAATTAATGAAGGTCAAAATACAGCACCTATTTATTGTTCATACACCTTTTTTTTCATATTTAAAATGACTTTGTTTTTATTTTAATAAATATTTGCTGTTGACATATTACTAAATAGTAATTCAACCTGTAGGGTCATGTATTTTATAGGAACACAAGATGAGAACAAAGATTGCAAGATCAAAAATAATTTATTATACGTAAAAGTAAGGAGTACTATACACTAATGTTTACTTTTACTCAATTACTATGAAGATGATGAACTACTACCACTAGATGAAAATCAAGAACCAGGATAAATTTCGCGTGGTGAAAGATCACAGGAAATTAAGTGAAAACACCTTGGACGAGCGATATCTAATCCCTAGCTTTGAGGACAACCTGGGCAGATTTGGAGGGGCGACGCTATTTAGTACACTTGACCATAAAGCAGTATATCATCAAATAAAGGAATATTATCCAAAAAACCAACATAAGACGGCATTCACGTTCAAGAGGGGGCATTACGGTAAATAAACGTCCCTATAACATTTCAACGCCTCATGGATGAATTCTTATGGGGCATCGACAGATCAATATGCCACGTTTGACGGATGACCTCTTGGCCTTGGCAAATCCGAGGAAGAGCTCTATTCCAAAGAATCCGATAATTCGGCCTCAAACTGTCTCAGGAGAAGTCAACTTCAAGGGACACACTATTTCGCGAGAAGGGGTCAAACCCGACGCTCAAAAGTGGAAGCGGTAGCGTAGAATGGTCATGCCCTAGGATGTAAAGGGGATCCTCCACACACAGTAATCTTCTTGTTCGTACTCGCACGAAGTTATCTTTGGTTTCCCTGTTGCCTTGTTGTTTGCTGATTTTTGACCCCATTTTTTAGTGCTACGAAAACGCGTATTTGGGATTTGCCAAAAACAGAACAAGATGCTATTTTATTTTTTCAGGAGCGGAATATTTTACCTAAAAAACGTACATGTAGCAATTCTCATGAAATGAAACTATATTTTGGTAAACATAACTTTTGGAAATGTTATTTAAAACAGTGTGATCAACAACTGTGACTTAGAAAAGACACCTGGTTTGAGTTGAGCAGAATTCCATTTTGTTCAGCTTTAAGATTCATATACTGCTGGTGTCAGGAGCTGACATCGGTTAAATTTTGTGAAAAGCATCTTGATTTATCGGATAAAACTGTTATAGACTGGAATAATTTCATACGTGAATTATGTATCTTGTATATGGAAAATAAATTAAACTAGAAAACTATTAAAAATGTGGACCAAATTGCATTGTGGAAATTGGTGAAAGTTTGTTTACAAAACGTCAAGTATTACCCGAGCAGTGGGTGTTGTAGGTGTAGAGAAACAAAAACATTCGTTTGTTGCCACTGTATCTAATAGAACTGGCTCTACCCTTCTTGATAAAATTATTGAAAACATTGGAGATGGTAGCACAATTTATTCTGACAGTTGGAAAGGTTACCAAACAAATACAATAATAAAAGAAGGATTCCTACATGCTAAGGTTAATCATAAGTACAATTTTATTGATCCTAATACAGTAGTTTGTACACAAACAGTTGAGAGAATGTGAAGTCATGCTAAATGGAAGAACAAGAGACCAAGTGGGACGGTGAGACATCATTTGAAATCTTACTTATCAGAGTTCATATTGCGACAGCATCAGGTGAAAGAAAATAGAGACCGTTTTGAATCTATATTAAATTCCATACCGACCCATTTCTCACCGAAATCTGATTGACAACTTTACAAAAATAAAATGTCTTGAATTTTAAAGTATTTTGATTTGACATAAAGTTTTTTATTCAATAATGTCTTGCAAAAACGTAGAATGGCGTAGATTGGCGCATTAGAAGATTTTTTGCTGCGGTGGCGTTGATACGTAAGTACCGAAAAGTTGATTGTCCAGATAGGAGCTTCAAATACTCAATACGGACAATCAACTGTATTTCCTATGTTTGATGTTTTCCTTGTCCGTTTAAGCGACTATCACTGTCAACCGATCCTACTACGCTTGTCCAGTTTGGACACGGGCTTAAGTGCATCAGCTTTCGGCTTAAGTGCAAGCGCAAATGTTACTGTGCAATGAAGGTAAAAAAAAGCAGAAGTCCATCCAGAAATTTCCTTTAAGAGCCATAAATATATATATATGTATATATATAAAATGGTAGGACAAGGGCTGTATACAACTCTAATCCTAACTCCCATGTTAATAAACACCAATAATTTATATAAGGAGCATTACAGAGAGAATAAAGCAGTATCATTCCAGTAAGCGTACATTTATATTCGGTAACCTTTTTCCTTTTTTTTAAAGTCTTTTAGTCCAAGTGATTTTTTTTTTCTTCTCTCTTTCTCGTTTTGTGATCTCTGTTCTCTGATCAAGGATTTTTTTTCTGTTATTTCTCTTTATATTAACACATTTATTTTTAAGTAACCAAGATGGTTAACGGTGATGGTCAACCACAACCACAGCCCGTACTGAGGCAGCCAGTTCTACAAGTTCCAGGAACCAACCCGGCGGGTCCTCAGGCCCTTGGTGTTCCGGTAGTGCCAGCGAAGCTTTCGGTATTACCCCCACTACCAGACACCACTCTGGCGGCAGCTCACGCCAACATGTTGGATAAAATGAAAGTAAGAGCAGCAACCTCACCAGAATCTCAGAAAAGCAATTTCAGATCTAGAGCGCTTTTCAGAGGATGCTTTTCATGATTGGTCAATTGAACCACTTAATGAAGGGTGGAGACCGTATCATGGAAAGGATGGTAGCTAAAGTCACCGAGGATCTGCTAGACCAGGCCGAAGCTGTTTCCCTAAAAGCAGCTTTTATCTGTAGGATAAAACGGAATATCCTGAACTAGATTCAGGCAGACGAGGGAACAGCATGGCCAGTAATTAAGGATGACTAAAAAAGGCATACTGAGGAGGCAGATGGACCACGGAAGAAGCATCTTCTATGTTTCGGGAGAGAAAAAAGCAAGGACAATCCAACGGATAATATGCAGCGACGCTGCTGGGCCAGATTAACCTCGTCACAGAAAAAATGAGGGAGACTCAGAGAGCGGACGTGGTCAGTTGGTGGATGAATTTCCTCGATGGGATATTGGAAGTACAACTGGCTAAAGAAACAAATAAAAGGGAAGCGATCAACGTAAGCGCTAGAGATGGACGTCGATGACGGGGGAAGGGACAGAGTTTCTTTTTACCGACCCAGGACAGGACACGGAGCGGAGGAAGAAAGGAAGAACGGAAGTGCCGCGTGTGCGGAAAAGGTGGACACCTGAAGGCCCAATGCCCCCACACCAGGTGCTTTGAGTGTGGCAACGTGGGCCACATAACGTGACAATGCCCATTCATGTATAAAAGGGGAGAGGTGGGACAAGGCGAACCGAATGAGATCAATGTCCCGCAGATACGACGAGATGACTACAGACCAAGTGAGTCCTTTAGTGAGACCTCAGAATCGTCAGAGGTCTCAGGAACAGAAGTAGAAAGCAGAGGAGGGAGGAGAGATAAACCATCAAGCAGTAGATGGCGCCGAGCGAGTGAGGGAAGGAGATCAAGGCAAGAGAATTGAGGAGGGTGCCAGGAGAGGAGCGATCGCACAATAGAGATTTTCAATATCAAAGGAGAGAGCAGCGGTCTGCCTATCATCAAGGTGAGCGGCGTGAGATGTCTGAATGGGGGATCGAAAAAGAGGTATTGAGGGTTCATATCGTGGAGAAAATGCCCCTTGAATATCAGGCTATCATAGGCTGCGATCTATTAAGGAAGGCAAGTGCGGTGATCCTGTGGAGGACTTGGTTGGGGTAGAGGAGATATCGGTGTCGTGATCTTCGAATGGGAGAAAACAAAATAGATGCGATCCAAGGGGGCTGAGGGGGGAGAAATTGAAGACAGTAAATATATGACTAATATTCAGATATTTTTTTCAATGAGGGATAGTTACTGGGGGCGACCGGATTAACAATGCACCAAATTCCCCTGAAGCAAGTTAAAATTAATTACGTAAAACAGAGGAGGTATCCACTTGCGCTTAGATAGCGTATCCAGGAAGAGTTAGAGATTATAAAGAAACAGGGCATCATCATACCTCCTCATACAACACCTCCTACGGGCATTGCTGAAGAATGGAACACCGAGGGACGTGGGAGAAAAGTGTAGGGTAGTAATTGATTACCGGGGCCTTAATGAGAACACGGTAGACGAGAGATACTCGATACCGTGATTAGAAGATATCTTTTATAGACTGGGTGAGGCAATGATCTTTAGTACTTTAGATTTGAAGGTCGGCTACCACTAAATTAAAATGCACCCGGAGGATCAGTACAAGACAGCTTTTACATTCGAAAGGGGGCATTACGAATATACGAGGATGCCCTTCAGACTGAAGAATGTCCCATCACGTTCCAACGATTGATGGACGAATTCTTACGGGGAATCGACGAGTTTACATGGACGACCTGCTCGTTTTCAGCGAAACGGAGGGAAAACATGTATCCCGCTTGCACAAGGTGTTTGAACAGGTTCGGAAATTCGGGTTAAAGTTGTCATGCGAAAAATTAATATTGTGGAAAAACCAGATAATTTTTTTAGAACACACGATTTGGGAACAGAGAGTCAGGCCAGACGCAAATAAGGTAGAAGCGATCAGGAAAATGGCGATTCTAACGGATGTTAAAGGAACTACTACAGACGATTCGTACTTGCGTTGGCCAGGTACCTGGTGCCCATCAACAACCTTCTGAAAAAGGGGAATAAGGTTCAGGTGATGCCCGATATGGTAGAAAACATTAGGAAATGCATGAAGGCGCTTGAGAAGGAACCGGTGTTGGCATTCCCGGACTTTGAACGTACATTTACTATCACCACGGACGCAAGTGAGTACGCGTTGGGGGCGTTACTGTCGCAGGATAGCGAGAGTGGAGAGCGACGGTGGCGTAAGATACCAGTGAACTTGAGGGAGAACTGTTAGGCATCGTGTGGGCGGTAGCACATTTTCGCCCTGGAGGAAATCCCAGGTGCATACTGATCACAGATCGTATCAGTGGGTTGGAAAGCTCAAAGAGTCCTTGGCTAGGATAACCAGATGGAAGAAACTGCTCAGTCAGTACAAGATGAAGATCATGCATTAACCAAGAAAAAAAAATGTAGTCACTGACTGGCTATCCTACGCGATCATCGTAAATGCAGTAAAGGAGGAACAACCGCAGACAGCAGGAGATGTGAAACAGTTTTGGTGAGAATGGACGCCAGAGGAAGAAGAAATGCAAAGCATAACGGGGAACGACCATGAGCCACCAGCCGAGAACAAAAGCTCGACTGAGGGAAGGCCAACGGAAATGGAAGAGCTCCAGTAGGTGGTGAATGATAAATCACACCAAATAATTTGGAAAACAACAACTTCTGGACTCTTGAAGATGGGCTTTGCTAAATATAGGAAGACCTCGATCACCACTATTTGGTCGTCACCCGGTGTCAGGGATGATCAGATCTGCCGGGCACTGAAAGATGCATCCAAACCAGAAGAACATACCATCCAAATGTCGGGAATGGAGTGGTTTGAGAGAAGATAAAATGCCTCTGGAGATATAACAAATAGATAGAACAAATAGGAATGGATCGAAACTTCGTTCGCTGCCTAATTATGGTGGAAACCGTTTCAGGCGGAGATCAAAAGAGAGAGGTCACCTTGCCATACCACCAGGGGAAGACCAATCACTGGAGCTTGAATAAAACCTACCAATCCCTTCGACGGAAGTATTTCTGGTGGGGCATGTGGAAAACGATTCAGGAGATAATTGGGAACTGTGAGGTGTGCCTCAGTACCAAATGTGACTGACACCCACCCAAGGCGACACAAGAGGAGACACCTACTGCGAACACACCGTTAGTAGAATTACAAATCAACACATTCACCTGGAGGGGCTACAGGTTGGTTACAGTGATTGACCTCTTTAGCAAAGTGGCCATGGTGCATCAGATTCGAGAAAGATCGGCCTTGAAGGTATTGAGAGTGCTGCGTTTATGATTCCAGTTCTATTGAGTACCACAAAGGATATTGTCTGATGCGAGGCGGGAGTTCGATAACGCCAACGTCAGGGAAGAAATTAAGTCTTTGGAGGTAAGATGGTATCTAAACACTCCAGGACACCCTAAGAGCAGGGGGGGTATAGTACACTTGCGGTTGTACTATAGTGCTAGATAAGGCCCTGGAACCAGGCGATGCTATGATAAAAGCTATAGCGGCCTATAACCACTCCATGTCTACGGTACAATTAGAGAGCATAACATATTAACAATAGATAGCATTAAAGAACCAAAAAAACGAAGGATGGTCCACATAGAACAACTCAAGTTTCTGATGATGGATAATCAATAGGATCTCGAGTTTTCTCATCTATGTAAAAGTTTTTGTTTTTTTTCTTTGTATACTAAAGTTTGATCACAATGTATAATGTACACAAGGTTATTGTGTGTAGAGAAGATACTAGTGTTACTAAGTTTTATGGTAAGAAGAACAGGAGTGACAAGTTTTATTAGTTTTTAAATAGTTCATGTGTTAATTTTAGTTTACAAAAAGTGTATCTTTTGGTTTTTTTTTTGTACATAGATTAGTTTGTTTTTATTTTATTTTTTGTGTGGTTATCTTTTTGGAGTTTATGAGGCATGTTCATAAACTGGTAGGGGGGGAGTTATGGTAGGACAAGGCCTGTATAAAACTCTAATCCTAACTCCCCATGTAAATAAACACCAATAATGTATATAAGGAGCATTACAGAGGGAATAAAGCAGTATCATTCCAGTAAGCGTGCGTTTATATTCTGTTACCTTTTTCCTTTCTTTTAAGTCTTTTAGTCCAAGTGCTTGTAAGTTATATATATAAATTTAATGAAATAAACTCTTTATAATGTTCTATTTATTTGATTTAATTTTCTAATGTTTTCTAGCTAAGGGCAATGAAGACAGTAATCATATTGTTTTACTTGGTATCCAAACCATAACAATCATGTCTGTCAAGAAAAAACAACTTAGAATATTTTCAGGGTCATCAAATAGCAATACTGTAAAAAATACTCACTACAACGAATACTAAGTTACTAGCATATATGCTACTTGAATATAATTTAGGATAGTTAAAATAATTTATCAACTTTGAATTATAGATCAAACTTGATATATCAGACTGAACTTTGACCCCAACCATGGTTAGGCAGTATAGGACTCCAATGGGAGTCTTGGCCAAAAAAAAAAAAAGATATATCAGACTGAATCGTCATGTCAAGAAAAATTTGGAAAAATAGAAATTACTTTTATCTGAACTACTTAACATTACTTAGATTTTTCTGGTTATCAATTTTTTTTTAAAAGTGTAGTGATATTTAACTTTCATCATCTACAATAGTTTGATTTATCTTAAGCTGTAGGTAATAAATAAACAATATTCAGAAGACTTTTGAAATGATATATTTGGACGTCATATAACACTTATACATTCACATCTATTTATAGAACAAACATGCATGGACAGATATTGCCACATATACATATATAGATATATAATATATCAATGTATTGGTTATGCTAGATATCTAATAAACAATTTTCATTCACTAGGCTCAGGTAAATAATTATTTCATAAAAATAATAATGTTAATATAAGTTATTTTTTACATTTAAAAAATAAATAATAGCAAAAATAAAAAATTTCAGTTGTATAAAACATAAGCAATTAAAGGGTTAAGTATAAATATAAGCACTCATTTTGATATAATAGAGGTTTCTTTAATTTTTTTTTATATATACATAAATATTTTTATTATTTTTAATTTTATAATTATCTTTTTTTAAATAAAAGAAATGAGAAATACAGAAACTAAGATGGAAATGGTCCCCATAGTACAAAGAGATGTATTAAAACACATCACAGATTAAAAAGGCATAGAAATGCATTTTAAAAAATTTATAGAAAGAAATATCTACGAATAGAATACAAATAATCATTGTTTGATTTTTATATCATATTATGTTCATAGATTACTTTTTAAAATATGAATAGCTATGAGATAATATATACACCCAACCACTTTTTAGCCATCCTTTTATTTGTTAAAATGTATTCATCACCATTTGTACAGCTTGTTTTTTAAAAGTATTATTAATTGTTACATACACATATGTGCTGATCTGCATATATATATATATTAGGCTTATCATTATAAATAATATACATATAAATATATGTATACATATATTCTTGTCTGCACATTACAATTTGTTTTCTAACAGATAAAATCTTTAAAAATTTTCCATTTTTAATTAAAACTTAAATTTAGTTTTATTTGATGATTTTTCTCTGATTGAAATTTGTAAGCATCCAATATATTGGTTATTTCAAGCCTTTATATAGCTGGAAACAGACAAATTAAAGGAACTTTTCTTTTATTTGTATTAAATATAGTGGGTCATAGTTTCTATACAATTCATGGCCATAAACAAAATAGAGAGTTTTATTTTTTTGATCACAGGTTCAAGTGTAGAATATTAAAGTTTCAGTTACTGGATATCAAACTAAAATATTACTATTAAGAGTGTATTTAGTAGATAATGAACACTAGTATCATAAATGCAAGTCAAGGTCATTATATCATTGATTTTTGAATGTTAAAAATATATTTTTAGAACTTATGCAATAGGTAAAAAATCTTTAAAATTTAATAAACAATAGTAAGGTATAGAAATAACATTCAGTGGCTCAACATGAAATTGATATACCAAAAGAAAAATGTTTTAAGCTTATTTTGTATCCTTTAATAATACCCCACTTATTCCTGTCGAACAGATCCGTTACTTAGGACTACATCTCGACAAACGACTGACATGGGATCCTCATACAAGACTAAAAAGACAAGAAACTGCTCGTAGATTCCGACTATTGCAACATTTACTAGACAAACAGTCTAAATTGCCAATCCATTACAAAAGACTGATCTACATGACTATTATAAGGCCTATTTGGACATATGGAGTTGAGCTTTGGGGCTCCACTAAACCATCAAATTCCTCCAGAATCCAATCCTTACAGTCCAAAATCCTTCGTAAAATCCTTAATGCTCCTTACTTTGTCACAAACCAAGTCATCCATCAGGACCTCAATGTTCCATATGTTGCCGATTTGGCCAGATCCAGATACTGTTCCTTCCATAACAAACTTCTCAACCACCCAAATCCACTTGTTTCTAACCTGGCTTCTCCTTCATTACCTAATAATCCTCCTAGGCGTCTGAAAAGAAGATGGCCTCGAGATCTAAATCTATCTTTCACTGAATTTTATATTTTAACCTATATTTTTTGTTGTAAATATTTTATTCCTATTTCTCTTTTTATTCAGAATAATAATTGTTGTTTAGCTATATCAATTTTGTGTTTAGCCACTGTATATTTTGAATTCCAGGATTATATTTGGTAAGTACCAAATTGCTTTAGAAAATAATATACATTCTCTTGTGAAAAATTGATATCAAAATATTTTATTTAAAATAGGTATGCATTGATATAAAATATATTTTTTATTTTCAATTGTTTTGAAAAACCCTGGATGAATACATTTTTTTTTTAAGCAGCTTTAACATAATATTACTAACAATAGATTAATATTTTATTCAAATTATTAGCTTAATATTATGATAAGTTATAACAAATAATCCTGCTAGGAACAAACAGACAAAAATATTTTATTCCAAGCAGTATAATTCCTTTTTAAATGCATTTATCAGAAAAAGTCTTCAAATATAATAAACTAGTTCATTTTCCTTATGGTTACCAATATTTTAACATTAATGATGTATTATTAATTTTTGAATAGTTATTCTAACAGCTGATACATCCATGTATTTACAAATATACATAGGTACAGCAAACCTATGCTAATGTTCAATACACATCAATATAAAACATAAACCTGCTAATAATAATTTAGGCACTTTATAGATATCAGGATAACTAAGTATACATCAAATATTTACAAATACACAAAATCATAATATATTTATAAAATTTAATATTACAATAATTTTGTTCACAAAATAAATCTTCATTAATTAGTAAATTTTATTTCCTTGTTTAAATTCTATAATATATATTAGTTTGCTATATAAAATTCTTTACCCTGCAAAAGGGGAATCAATCATAAGCATTATTTGTGAAATAAGGTTGATTTATGAAAAATGGTGATGGCTAATTTTCATTTCAATACATAAGTATGAAAGTATAAATTTGAAATGAAAAAACTAATTGTTAAGAAAATAAAGCATTTAAAATTTTTTTTCAATTGAAAATTTATTATGAAATAGATGTGTATATTTGTATATTTATTTAATTCTATAATATTAATTCTTTGTTTTCGTTAGTGTAAAGGCTTCTACAAGTTACAGCCAGCAGTTTGAACACTGCTATTTCATGGAGAACATACAGACTTTGTATATGGGTAATTTGTGGAAAAAGCTATGAAGTAGGCTTCCAAGAAAGCAAATTGATTTTTAGTACAGATTTGAGATGAATTCCAAATTTTGGATGGTGGATTTAAAATTTATCATTTTTTGAAGTGAGAGTAATAATAATAAACTGTCTGTAATATGATAATAAAATTTTTGGGTTGCAATGAAGAGCCTGCCTAAATTTCTATTGAGCAATGTAATATGCATTTAGATTTTTGAAATCTGATTTTTAGTTTATTGCACGATTCTTATACTTTCCATAATAGTAATTTTCGATTTTAATAATAATAATCTCTTGTATATTGTATATAAAATTGTTTCTTTGTGATGCATTATGTTATATTTATTTCAGAATATATATATGTATGTATTTATTTTTACAATAAATTAATTGATTTTTGATCTGGTTTTTATTACTACACAATCCACACATAGTCTCCTCAAAATGATACTGTGGTGGTAATGAAAGAAATTAAAGAGGGGCTATAAGAATATGAACTTGGGGAGCATATCAAACTAAAATTAATTGGGCAGTATCGAAAACTAAAATGTAGTTCTATTATGATTTTCATAGAGATAAGCAGTTATTAATTTTAAAAACTTCTAAGTAATATTTAGACAGAAGATTTTAGGTAATGATTAGAACAAAAATACTCAGCTAAATCACATCAATCCTAATTGCTTTTGCTAAACTAAAGGGTAAAGACTAGTTCTTCTTTACAGGGATGAAAATTGCTATCTAAGGAGAAATCCTTTGAAAAATTGAGTTAATGCAACAAAAATGTTGTTTTTAGTTAAAACTCGTATTTTTTGTTTATTTCATTGAGTTGAAAAGTGAAGTGAATATAATTGATATATAAAAAAAGTACTGTTTAAAAAATAATATACAGTTAAAGTAATGTAGCACCATGTGAATACAATGTATGACCTACTCCTTGGGATGACTGTCCAATACTCTGTTTAAACATTTGTGAATCTTGATGCCCAAAGTAAGTAATTTTATTTTTGTCTTTCATGTGGTGAAGAGCAAGTGTTTTTTCCTATTTTATAAATTATGGCCACAATTCATTTATAATTCCAATTGATTAGCTAAAATGGATTGCTGTACAAACTAATGGGCTGTAAAATAAGTTTGTTGTATTCAATAGGATTAATCAAAACTGAACTTTAAATATTTGTAAATTTTATATGAATCTTTTCAATGGCTATGTTTCTAAAACCTTTTTTGTTTTGGAGGATAAAATGCTGAAATAGGAAGTTAATTGCTGTTTTTATTTTAGAAATGAATAAATGCATAGATTGAAACTGACATATAAAAATACCTTGACTAATCCTCATAGAATATTTAAGCATTATTGTCTGAATTATCAATGCATA
>NW_027116636.1:98894-102155 GCF_000696795.3 Halyomorpha halys | reverse complement strand
TGGAACTCTCTTTAATGGAAAAAATGTGAACTTATATTACAACCCGATTAAATTTAACATAACATGAGATTTCAACTGAAAAATTAAAATATATTTAATCTTATATTTCTAAATATTTAATGAAAAATATCCAGTCTTTGGAATTAATTGAGTAATATTACTAATTTTTGGATGAATATCAATTTATCAAGGGAAAAGTTTTCAATTCTTAAACAACCATAATGAATAATTGAAGTTGAAGGTACAAGTTAAAAGAAAAATGTCTTTCTTATATAATATTTCATTGATTTTCCTATGCGAAATTGACTTTTATAATAAATTCATTAATAAACAATCTTCAACAACGTTACATAGCTTACATATTCCTATTACTGTTAAATAATGAGAGCTGTACCTCAGACGTTCTACTACATTTTAAAGTGAACTGAAGAAGCATAGAAAATAATGTTAATTTAATTTAATGAAATAAATCTTTTTATGAAATTCTTTATTTTGGACAAATTTAAATAATAATAAGAGTTTCCTTAGTTCAAAAGGATCAGACAGTTTCCCACACATCTACACCACATCAGACACATGTCCTCATAAGCTCATTTATAAGTTAAATATATATTGAGAACTTGTTTTGAAGTTAACTTTAGGTTGCTTATAAATATTTTTAATTTATTAATTTATTTCAATCTAGTATATATTGAGATATTTTCAATGCTAATAGATTTCTTAAGGTAATTTGAAAATGATAGTTATTCTGTATTAATTTCTATTAATATTGTAATGAAAAAATAATTTGGTTTTACTGTACTCTAAGGAGTTAGGTAGAGGTATTAGATTGATCTATATTTACAGGAACTCGGAGATCACTTTAGCAGTAAAGCTTCAACAATATAGGAAAAAGAATTTTCACAAAGTTGGTGAGTTTTAGGAAGTATTATCAACAAAAGTAGTGAAATAAAAATTCATTGTAGTGGTGAGAGTAGAAATCTCAGACAGTAGCTCATCCAAATCTTCCATTAAGCATTCAATGATGCTACAAATACTATTCACTATAGACACTAACTGAGCTTAATTACTTTGTATATATATCAGGCCTCCTCTGAAAAATAATTTCATGAATGCCGTAGTTTAGTGATTATAGGAATGTTTTATAAACTAAAATTTGAGTATATATGTATTTGCTATTGAAAAGTTTTATATGCTTTTCAGGATCTCAAATCATGGGAAATTGTCTAACCTTTCTGAATTTAATCATTAAAATGAAGTATAAAGTAAATTACATATTAAGTTAAGTATTACATTAAATTACATATTTTTTGGAAAGTCACTGTCAAGTAAAAAAACGCAATTTAAATCATTATCTTGGAAAAAAATACAAAAATTATTAAAATTCTAATTTTAATTTTGGATTTTGAATATTGGTCATAAGACCTATATTCCCTATGTAAACACAGGGTGAAGCTCTATATAAAGGCTTATTACAGAGAATAAATCATTGTTATTTATTTTATTATTACTCGATTATATTCGAGTGAGAACAATTATAGCAGCATAAAATACACAGCTTGAATTATCTTGAATGGGCACAGTTTGGCCTGATTAGCGTGCTTAAATTAACTCGAGTGTACAAATTAAGGAGTTGATAGATAAGAAGTAACAGGTAATATAAAAATTAAACTACAAAATATTTATCAATTGATTCCTGAAATTTAATAAATGTGTTAATATTATTTTCAGTCCACAACCCTCTTGATAAGGTTTACTGGGAGTTTTTAAATTTCAATAATTTAATCTGAGATTAAAATATAACAAATTACAATTAAAAAAAAAATTATTTGAGAAACTTTTAGTTATCGACAATAATTTTCAAGATCTGGTCAGGAAGACCTTATTAAAGTTTAAATACTTAACAGATAACTAAAGGTAAACACACACACATACATACACACACACACACACACACAAACACAATGATAGCAGAAGCATTCATACTCAATAACTTATACTTACAGAAGTATAGTCTTGTATTTTATAATTGCTGTTCCTTTAATTCTTACAGTGAGTTGGATGTGTTCAAAACCGTATTTCAGATAGATATTTTAATATTATGAATAGATATTTGTAGTAATGTTGTACTAGGAGCTTTAGGAAATTAAATTAAATAAACTATAATTGTAAATGCTAAAAGAAAAATCAAATTGATAACCATAATGAATAATGGGATAAGTAAAATTTAGAGATATGATTTTTATATCCATCTTAGCATTAATTTAATCAAAACTTCTTCTTATCTAGTACAACACTCTGTGAGAGAGCAAGGCTGCCTGCAACTTTGAACACCAATCATCTCTCTACTGTTCAGCTGCTTTCCAGCTTCGAATGTCCAAAATGGGCCAAGCATCATCTGCCACACCGTCTGCCCAGTACAGCCTAGACCTGTCCTCTTCTCATCTCCGTCTGTATAGGGGTTTGCTCAGCATCTTCATTGGGATTTGGTCCTTGGCCATTATATCACCATAGTTGACTAATCTTAACAATGGTGACAATGTCAGCACATTGTAAAGGGTCATCATCTCAGCATTGTTCTCTGTCTCCAGACTCCATCATTTACAGATCACCTTGTAGATATTACAGAAATGTCCGTGTTCAAATCTAGTGCCAAGTAGTTCCTGAGTTCCAGGAAGTGTTGAGCACTCTGTTCTATATGTCAGCACGGGCCTGATAATAGTCACATACAAGGGTCTAGATACCTCTCTGCTCTTAAGATACTACTGGTGTCTATAGCAACATATATTTACAGCTATTGTCCCACAATGGATTTCAGGATTAATGTTTTTTCTGGAATTCATCTGAATTCTGAGATGGATAAATTCTTCTACTTTCTCAAAAGTTTGCTGACCAACATAAACCTTTTCATCACCAGGAACTCCATCAATAAGGTTTGCATGGATGTACTTCATCTTTGTTTCCTTAATTAAGTCTTAGAAAATGAAATAATTAAGGTCAAAAGTTTCAAAAATTTGTTGGGTTGTTTATGATAAATTTTTGTGATTTAAAAAAAACCAGTAAAAATCAAAACTAATTCTGACCACAATCTAACTTTAGAGATATATTCTAAGAGACTTACTTAATTAATTACACTTTTCACATTACTTTAATGATGATATTTTAAATAAAATTAAGTTTCTTCCTCAAATGTTTGCTTGGAGAGTTTACTCATGAATTCATTATGGTTAATAATAAATAATTATTTCCAATATATTTTTT
>NW_027116636.1:61921-98823 GCF_000696795.3 Halyomorpha halys | reverse complement strand
AATATTTATTATTTTTATACAGTCAATTTTATCAATTTAATTGATAGAATATTACAAAGTCTAAACACCAAATATTTTCCTTAAAAACTCCTAGTATTGTCATGTCATAGTAAATTTATACATGTGTATATGTAAATACACACACCAAATATACAAATGCATAGAACATAATATACATATGTATATAATCACAATTAAACATCCACACATTTATGATTAATATTAATATGTATAACAATTTATAACAAGCAATTAAAGCTCATACACATCCCTACTCTGAGGTCTGAATGTGGCAATTGACCTTTTGGATGTTTGTCCAGACTCACGGCTTCTCTGAGGGCTAGTATAGGAATACATATTATAACCAGGTATGATGTGGACACGAACATCTCCTGAGGGACGAGCTCCTTCACCACGTGTCCGACGTGAAAATGTAACAGTAGTCTTACAGCAGCAGTAATGGAAGAGATTGATATAAGCATTACGGAAATGGCGATCAGCAATGCAATAAAGAAAATTATTGACACAAGACTTGCTTAAGGCAAACCAAGCAAGGTTGTAGAAAAGTCGGGCGGATATATTTTTAATTGAACCAACAAATAACAAAACCCCAAATGGCAACCAGAAAAGGAAAAATAGGAAAAAACTGTACATATTTGTCTTCATGAGTGAGTAGTCCCAGGCGAAAGCTATTGGAGGTTTGAAACTAGGGTGAGCTCGGGCAAGTCTCACTTGAATAATAGTTTTTGCATAAAATAATGTAGTGAGAAGAGCGGGCATTGCTACAAAAAAAGCAGCCACTGCAGCTTGGTATGGCAGTATACCTTCACTGCGTCGAGTACAATAGTCAGGCCCCAAATCATATATATGCTGGATCGTGACAGCGACTGCGCTAACAAACCATATTAAAAGAACTGATATTGTGATTCTTGTTGTTGTTAATTTAGCATACTTTTCTGGGGGCAGACATAGGCGAGCATAATTTTCTGCTGCTATAGCAGCCAAACTGAGGACTGTGACTAACCAAGACAAAATAGCAAGGAACCATTGGACTGAGCACACTTGGACAGGTGCTTCTAGACCTGAGAGGATGACCACAGCGGATGCTGGCATAAGGATACCTGTTATGAGCAAGTCTGCAAGGGCAACATTCACCACATATGTATTACCTGGAAAAAACAAAAAATGAATTAATTTGTAGCAATGAAAATTATCGAAAAGCTTTAATAATAAATAATGTCAATTCACTAGAAAGTTCCGTTATTTGGATTTTATAACTTATGGATTAGAATTTTAATTTGGATTAATTGTTTATAGAAAATAATTTAACAGATTAAATAAAATATGCATCCAAAAATGAAACCTTGGTAATGAAAAGCCATAATTAATGATTTCCATTACATAATGGCAATTACTTAGGAATCTCCAAAAGAAGTAATAGTAGTAAGCCAGTGGATTGGTATTATAACAGTTGAAGAGTGCAAGGGAACAATTATACAGAGTTCATTTTTTTTTCCAAATTGGAGACATTAGTGATATCTGTTGAGTTTAATGAAACCTTTCTATTGTGGTGACACTGCTACTATTTTTATTGGTCACCACTCCAGAGCCACCAGAACCATTATGGGCCAGATGACCTAGCAGTCAAGACATGAACTACGATCATCAGACAAACGTTGTATATTGATGTATGTAGTATTTCTTGCATATAATTTAATTTCATACATGTGATAACCATGTAATATATTGTTGTATTCCTAAATGCATTATTTGAATAAATAAAGATTACAATAGAATCATCTGATCCACTGAAAGTTAATGTTTTATATGTAGCATCTCTCGATGGTGTTTAATAGCCGAAAGAGATCACTAGTAACTTGAAAAACCCAGAAATTCTCCTCCTTAGGTTGCAGTGAGTGGTAGTATACATTAGTGGATCAGTACTTTCTATTATAATTTTTTGGAACATAAAAATTGTGTCATTATTCCACTCTACCTTATTTGGACTTCTCCTGCCTCCACCCTCTGCTCTTTAGACAGGACCTTCAGCAAATACCTGTAGGACTGGCTATCCCTTCATGACCTAAAGCAAATATCTCACAGTGTGAAGTTTCTGTACCTATAAGTCCTTCAGTTGATACCTATAAAGCTTGCCATCCCCTTCATGACCATAAGCGAATACCTGATGGAGTGGAATTTCCATCCTGCAAGGATTAATGGCAAATACCTTTAACACTCGCCTATCATCCTGTCAATTTACCTCCTACACAGCTTACCTTACCTATTTATTGAACATGCATTGTCAAGGCCTTCTGATGGAGAGTACCTCACCTCTTAAATTGCTGCCTGGACAAATTAAACACAGCCACTATAACACTATACAACTGTTCATTGATTCATTTGATGATATGAATAGTTCTTAGTATTAAAAAGAAATTATTACGAAATATTGAGGATAAGATTTAGACTGACTACTCTATTTTATTTAATAAAACAAAAAAGTATAAAATTGGACTCTGATCGGTTTTCCCCTGCACCCTTCACTTTTAATAGCTGTTGAAATATATTTATTTTCCTATTTTAATAATTAGGTAGGATAATATCAAAATTTCGCATCTGGTTTTGGAATGATTTTCAAATAAATATATTATTTTATTCTTAATAGCCGAATAAACGGTTCTAGACATCTTATAATTATGAGATATTATTATAAGACCTAAATGTAAGAACCAATAATCAAATACATTTATTTAAAAAAAATGGATACTTGCCTCTTTTTTTGAGATGATCTTCTATCATAACAGCACTGATCATATATACATTGCCCAGACTGCCAATAACAGCAAGACTTGCTATTAACAAGAGTCGTACAACTCTGCTCCAGTCTGAGGAGAGGGTGACAGGGGACACTCCTTCATCTCCCAATGTTGCTTCACTTCTGTTGTAGACTCCACTGCCCATGGCTATAACATATCAGCATTAATTTTGTTATTAATTTATAGATTATTTAAAAATTACTGATTATTTAGATATCTTGATTCAATTATTGGCTAATAGAACAATTTATACAATAATGTTAGTTATTGATTATATTTTATCCATTTTTGACTGTATTGGGTGAAACATGAATATTTTAAATAAGCAAGAACAAAAGTGGATTAGTTTTGTTACTTTAACAGTTTTATGATTGAATTTGATTATGTGTTTGTAGGTTGTTAATATTGGTAGGGAAATCTGAAATGATATTAACTTTAAGTGGTTTTTTAAGTTGGTTTAGAAATACTTATCAACCAACCATTATGACTACCAACACTATGTCCTTTATTTCTAAGATGATAAATTGATAAAGGCATGGGGACTACTTTGGACCTGGCATCCATCTTAAGCTCAAAGTAAGGAGATAATAAAACAATTTCTATCTTCAGGAACCAGCTTTAATTCCTACTTCAGTTTCAGGTAGGTTACAGCTCCTTGCAAGTAATCATATATACCAAGTGATTCACTAGAACTATTACCCGCTGTTTTAATTGATCTCTACAGATACATGATTTTTCAACCTCTCAAACTTTCAACTTAAGAAACTGTTATATATTTTTTAAGTTTGGTAAATACTTATTCAGCTACACTATTCAATAATATGGTTTCATTTCACATTAAGAGATGGGTTTTTACTGAAAAACTCATTATAATTAATGGCTCTAGTAACCTCAAAAGTAGGCCCTACTTTGGCCACAGTTTTTTTCAGTATATATTTTTTCCTTAGCCAATGTAATAATAATATGAACCACTACGAACCTTGATGGGTCATGGGCTCAGTACTTTGTAAGGAAGTACTGTTTTTAGTACAATGGTTATAGAAGGAGGTAGTTTTTTTCAAGTACATGCTCAACCGCCAGATTTTTCCCCAATATAGGGTACCCACTTTATGAGGATTGTTGGGCTCTGGAGGGCTAAAAAACCCACAAGGTTGACTCATGACTATAGTAATAGTATAAATAATTATCCGCCACAGCCAGAGTTAGTGGCACAGCACCTTTCCTCCCTGCCACCCTGCTCCCTCCCCCTTAACCTATGTAGTGGATGTTTTATACTGTGTGTATTTGTTTAAAATTTGTTAAAAATTCTGTGTGATTAAAAAAGTTATTAAGATAACCAAAGTTTTGCTAAGGCAAGAATTTGTAAGAGGGCAATTAATGAAAAAGCAAAAACTGAAAACTACTGCTTGTACCTTGAGTATTATTATTCTGTAATATATCAAATAATTATTATTGTTATTATTAGTATTATTGCCAATGATTGGAGTATATACTTATTTGAGTGTCAAGAAAATGACAGAATCAGAAAGATGTGACGAAAAGATACAGTAAGAAAGAAAAAAAACAAACAAGTGAAAAAAACAATAAAACAAAAAGGTAGAAATTAGGAAAAATAAGAGACAATCCATAAATAGGAAACTGTTAACCTAAAAACTGGAACTTAAATTATTTCATGATATGTTCAAGCAATAATGAAAAGGGATTGCAAAGGTTATTTATTTGGAAATAATTGGTACCAAAGAAAGCCAAATCATTTTTCCAGTTTGAAAATTGACATAAACGATCTTATCAATTGGTTTAGAATAGATATTAAAAATAAATAATAAAAATGGTTATAATAATAATAAAAGAGTTTTAAATAAATTAATTATTAAAAAAATAACAATTTCTCAAAGTTCTCCATGTTGCATAGTTGATGGAAGTCATGTAGGATGAGAGTTATTATTAAAATGAGGCAATACAAAGTGTTTTAAATATAAAGATATTTTAAATGAATTCCTTTGTTTACTAACCTTTATAATATAATATGGGCTGAGCAAGAGATAGAGGATGTCCCAAACTCAGATGGGAGGACTGTGTGGTACTCCTGTGTCAGCGTGTCAAATCACTGCTAGGAGTAAGGAACTGAAGGCAAAACCTGAGTGAGGAGGCCAAAGCCCACATTAGGCTGTTGCACCAAAGGAGGAAGGATAATAAGTCTAATTTTTTCTATTGGAACACAAAAAGGTATTAAACTCGCATTTTTAAAAAGGTTTCGTATTTTTGTCCTCCTAGAAGAGCGAATTTAAATACCATCTTGCATTAGCTTGAAAAATTTTAAATTTTTCAAGAGAGAATTTAAGGTTTTGAACACTCTTTGTTTGGACTTTAAAACAACTGTACAGTATTCTAAGAATTAATGAATGGAATATGGTCCGGATGCGGTCAAATAAAACTAAAACAGTAATAACTATTTGAGTTTTATTTGACCGCCCCCGGACCATATTCCTTTCATTGATACACACGGTCAATCAGCAATCTTCCAGTATTCTAAGAATTATTTACACTAATAAACAATTTTTCAAAATTTCCTCTATATAAGAAAAATTTCAGCAAAGAAAAAATTGAAAATGCACCAGGATCTATATACAATAAAACAGATATTTCCTACATTGAGACTCATTTGGAAATGCCATTTTGACATTTTAAATGCCAAACAATTGCTACAACTGAACAAGCTAAGAGTATGAAAGATATTCTTATCGATGGTTAAGTTAACCAGCATGCTGTTAAGGTAAGAAACCATTTATGACTAGCACAAAAGTTATAAAATCAGAGCTCAGAAATAGAATAGATGATGATTGGTTGGACAATCTGATGATACTAATTTATGCAAAATCGCTTTATGAAAGTTAATAATTGGACTGACTATCTGAGGAATAGGATAGTTTAATGAAGAGGAAGAAAAGTGATACCATAGTGGTATGTAGTGTAAACACACAAATTGTGTTATTAGATATCAGATGTAGACAGCACAAACTGATGCAAGGAAAAACATGCAAAATACAACCTTTTACCCAAATTCATGATGATGAATTAAATGTGTCATGTAAAATTACTTTGAAACTAAGTACTGTTTTTTTTTTCTTAACATAATTAATAGTTTAACTTTTAACAATAATTACGTTTTTTTTTTTTTTTTTTTATACACAAATTCAACAATGTGATAAACATGCTCAAAGTTTGGTACATAAATTTTTTAAAGGTTATTTTATTCAAAATAATAAATAATATGCTTCAAAAAGAAATGCTAAGGTAAGTTTTCACTCAGTAACTTGGAAAACCAGGTTTAAATTGTCGGAAAATCAGGCCAAAATAGTTTAAAAATTTAAGATTTAGCCCTCTCCAAAACAACTGTTGTAGCGACGTCCCTGTTTACCAACCTTGACTTAAAGAAGCATTTAATTGACAAAGTTTTTTTTATTAGTGTGGAATTGAAAATACGAAAAGTTTAGAAAAAGAAAACAAATAAAATATTTTATTGAATTGAGCGGGATATTTATTGCAGTAAACATAAAAAAAAAACATTAGTTGCATAATTATACCTTAGATATGTAATTTTACGTGTTGAGAACCAAGTATTGTTTTAAAGCAGGATCCTAAATAGTGTAAAATTTTCGTGCTGTTCAATCTTTTTTCAAACAGATTGGAAGAATTTTTTTTGTAAACTACAGTAAGAATTTTTTTCTAGTCCTCTAGCATGTTTTTTTCAACCAAAAATGCATGGGCAGGGTCATTTGTCAAAAGCCTTCCTTCTTTTCGAATATTTTTAATACTTCTTGTATCAGCGCTCTGCAATTAGAATATTTTGTGTATTATATAATAATCTTTTAATAGATCCCCTAGGGCATTACCTAGATAAATTTTTCGGATGATGGATGACCAATTGTTTTTTATTCGTTATCTGAATAATAGTTTCATCTATCAACTTATTATCAGTTATTCGAATAAACTTACTTTCTTATTTATTAACTGTTTTCCTTTATGAACACATATTTAAATTTTGAAAAAAATACTGAATTGTTATTTTACACGAATGCAACAAAATTTATAAAAAATACATTTGCAACGTCGAATTATGCAATAAATTCATAACCTGGTTCGAAATTACTCCATACAAAAAAAAAGGCAAAATAATAGTCTTTGATCAGTCCTTAACAAGTCACATATTTTAAATTCCTATTTAGGGTACGTAAAATTATAAGAGATATATAATTCTTTGAAATAAATATTTAGCTAGAAAACGCTTGATTTTTTTGTGCGAATAAGATTTAACTGTTTAAAGATTTTAAGTTCAAATAATTAGCAAAGGTATAAGATGACAGATAAATTAAAATTATTCGTCATTTTCGGATATCAGATGATGAGGTAATCTTTATTCGACACATAGAATAATGGATTGTGTCAGATAGATTCTGATATATCAACTCTGATTTAATATATCTCAGTTATTTACTACAAAGGCCACCTCATTACATATACAATCCAACACGAGACATGCTGTCTCTCATACCTTTGACAACGCACCAATTCACAGACAGGCAGAATACATTATCTTAGCCTACTACTGGTCAATAGGGTACCACAGGACCAGTAAAATAACGAAAATAGTACAAACTTTAGATCAACGACCAAACATTTACTATACTTTTTTTATAAGAGATTCGATGCAGAAATGAAAGTGTTTTACAATTTTTGACCTTAAGACTTAAAAGTGAACCTTATTACGTGAGAAAAACAACAAAATATACTGAATTAATGAGAAAAGTCGGATGAAAGAATTACAATATGATTCTTTGCAGTTTGATCATATCTGAAAGAACAAACAGAACATGTACAATGGTTCCTTTTTTCGATTTTACTTGAATACAAATTGCAAAAGAAAATGATGCATGTTCAATAGACGAAGAAAGTTTAAGATTAAGAGAAATTCAGAACCATAACTCAATTTCACGTAGAAATACTTAGAAAAGTTTAAATATCCATGGTCCTATCGGAGAAATAAAAATAAAAGATAAAACAAGGATTGATCATGGGAAATACGTTGTACGTCTTAGTTGCAAAATTATTTTGATTTTTCTAAAACAAATTATTAAGAATAATGTAAATTTTATTTTTTTGAAGAGATTTGATACAACCTCTCCCAATTAAGGGCATTAATTATTAGAGTTAAAGTATTCATTCATACAATATATACAGAAAAAGAAAAAAAACAAGAAACAGATAAAAAAAATGTATATGATTACAATATTACTCACAAAATTAAAAGAAAATTTAAGAAAATAGTGATGATAACATAAAAAAGAAAGTAATAAATTAGATAAAAATAAAATACCATCATGATGTGTATTAATAAAAATATGAATCAATATCAAATATATAATAAAATAAAACTGATCAAATAATAAAAAACAATTATGTTCAAGATAAAAAAATTAAATTTTAGTAACCATAAAATAAGCCGACATTCGCAGCTATGTACAATATTTACATTCAGGCTTGGGAACTCCGAACTAAACTTTGCAATATGATACAAGATACAAGATACTGGCATTGAAGGCCAGTAGGAGCTTGAGCCGCATACACTCATGATTAGAGTGGATAAGTTGGCCATTACTAGAACTTCAACAGCAATTCACAAAAGGTCTCGGGGCCAATGTCGTTTCAGCCTTCAAGTAGGAGGGATGGTTGGGTTGATGGGGATTGTTATAAGGGACTAGGATGGGGAAAAAGGTTCCGATGGAAGTTGGAAAATCTGGATGAAATAACATGCAGGACATTAGGGATGGTGAGGTCATTTTGATTAAACTTAGTATATAGATGTTAAACTAATTAATATTTTTATCAGCTAAGTCTCGTCCTTACTGAAATTGTTTAGCGGGGTTCAAATCTTCCTCTGAAGTACCTTTAATTTAATTTATTCTTAATTACTAACCATTTTGCATTGTCTACAGCAATAAAAATGGATAAATATGATCAATCATGTTATTTGATAATTAACCTAAGCAAAAAATGAAGAAGTAGAGATAGCAGTTACTGGAAAATCGGGGACAGCCGATTTAATCAAACTGTTGTATAATTGGTACCAACCAAGTTAATATAGGTTATTCGCACCTTCAGAAATTCAAAAGGACGAATTTTTTTATAAATTTATATTTATAAAAAAAAATAAAAACATATCGTTTGATATTTTGGCCTTACAGTGTGGTAAGTGAAAGGTATGTGTTTCGCGCAAGGCACCACATTCTTTTTTAATTTGTCTGGACGAATGAAAGAAAGAATCATACAATTACTAGATCCTTTGGGAAGGGAACAGATTTGACGGATCAAATAAATTAAATTTCATTCATTGATTTAATTCAATAGTATAATTAATAAAACAATAATTTATGGTGCTATCAAATCAAGGAACAGTAAATCCATTTAAAGACAGTGCGGGTGTAAACAGACTTAATTTCTTTTTGAAATTATAAGTAACTGCCTGTTTCAATTATCTTCCAAAATTACATTTGTGTATTGAGTACATTGCTATAAAGTATGCTTTTCATTTCATTATTACTGGTGGATAAAACTTTCGTATTTGTAAGCATATTCATAAATTCTGGATGACCAATCCCAGTGATAGTTAATCCGTATGCCTTCAGCTGTTAGCTCGGGCTAAGATAAAAATCAGAAAGTGAAGGGTCCAGTGGGACATTACTAGAGAAGGGAGCGGTGGTATGGTGATTTCCATGGCGACGAGTCATCCGGCGTCGATACCTGCCACCCCGCCTAGCCTTACCGTCACTCGGGTAATTAAACATTGCCTATCTTCCTATTTTCCACGGTTCTCAGTTGCCATGCTGGTCAATATTGATGTTCTAACTAGGCTTGCATAAAAAAACTTAAGATGCAGTAGGACGTATTATTAATTATCATTCTATTTATTTGTATTTGTAGAGTACTTCTTGCATAATTTTTTTTATCAATGGTGTGTTGCGTATTTGTATCAATAATGTTTGTACGTATGAACAAAGAGCCTGTACAAAAATGAAAATTCATACGAAATTAAATAAAATATTTAAGGCTGGTATATACCTACCTGATTGTAATAGCAACTTTTTTGATAAAATCGTCCGACCAGGAGTGCCACTTTATGAAATATGTTTTTCACACTTTTTCGATTTTCTCAAAAATGGCTGTAACAATTTTGATCAAACTCGACATAAAGTTTACATTTAAATGGTCATTAATGTCAGTTAGGTCTTATCCTCATTGAAATAGTTTGGAAAAACTTAAATAACGTTTTTTGAGAAGTTAAAAAAGTTCTCAGAAGTACAGGTAATTTCGTTTATTCGAAAAAAATAAGCAATAAGTTAACAAAAACAAATAATAATAAATACAAAATAATTAAGAATTTTATATATAATTAAAGGAGAAAAAAAGGAAAAACAGATGCATTCCATTCGGGGGAGGGGGGGGGGGTGGAAAGCGGAAACCGCCCGATCTTTCCAGATTATATTACGACTTCGTTATCTTTGTTAAAATATAGTTTTTTAAGGATCATATTCTTCATTATATTGAGTCATTATTTAGTCACTATAGAAAACAATTGAAGATGCGTATTTGACAGAGATATAGATAGACATATTTGAGTGCTGCAATTGAAAAGTATCTACATGTATTTATTAATTTGCAATAAACAATGAGTGTGTAATTTAAGCTGAACCAGATCAAAGTATGAAAGAAGTGAAGTTAGGCAGATAGGGTAGAATGAAGCAACAAGCAAGTCAAATAAATCTGAATACCGATTAGACACCACTCAAGTGTAAGTCCAACTTTCAGTCAACATGAAACAATAATAAGGTTTGTAAAAAAAACCTTCTGAAGATTTTAATATTTGCTAAACGTTTTTAGACCAGTTTCGAAAGTGAATTATTATATTTCTGTGATCATCCACATCGCATTCCATAGCAGAGGGGGTTCCCAGAATGGCGCAAGTTGTTCCTTTGAAATTTCTGTTGTAGGCCACATTTTTATGGGATCATTTATATTTTAGGGGAGAGGGAGCTTTTAAAGAGAACTTAATTTTTGGGAGGACTTTTCAAACCTAGGAACAAGAAAGAAACACTAATGCACCTATCTCTAATTTACATAAATAAGAAATAAAATATTTAGATCCATTTTTTAGTTTAATGGTGAGTAGTATAATCAAATTTCTTGGTATGGTGGGTATGGTCTATAGTCCTCGGTCTCTGAGTACAGAATACATCAAGCTATTTGATCCATTTGTCAACTTGAGATGAAATACACTAGACTATGTGTTAAAATGACTATCGTTTCTTTTGCGTTTCATGAAACTCGCATACGAGGAGGCAAAATCCGAAATGTGATTCACTACCCCAAACAAGCATGAGGAAACCGTGTAGAAGAAAACTTATATTTGTTTATGATGTAACCCATAGGAACGAGTGTTTTCTAAAAGGTTTATGTTGGTTGGAAAGGAGAAAGTATTAAATCTTTGCCTTACCCCATATTTATATTCTTCCATAAATACCGAATTTGATTTTGTGAATGTAATATTAAGAGTTTGCTTAGAGTTTTTATGATCGTCGCAAAGTATCAATTAGAAGCCATTATTTTTTCCTATAAATATTGCTTATAATTATTTAGTAAAGGCTCACTAATTACGCTTATATATCGTGATAAAACAACAATGAATTAAATAGAATCACAAGACTTAGAAACCTTGAGATGGAACGTTAAGAAGTCTTGAAAAGTATACAGTAGTATTGATTAAGTGTGGCACTTGAGCTATTGACTAGTAAAAAATTCAACCAGCTTGTCAACAAACCGACTGCTTGTCAATTATGTTTCAGGAAAAGCATACTGCATGTCCCATCGGTAAAGAAAATCTTTACAAAATTAATATCCTTCGTAACAGCTTGGAACACCCTGCCTTTTCCTCAGAATATGTACTCAAAATCGACTAAATTAATATGCTAATATGAGCGACTTTTTTGTCTTGTAATAACTTTTTTTTTATATCTCTGAAATATTTTGTACTGTTTTCTTAGTAAACTCATTCCTGCCTGCAATGTTATTTTTTAAGATTACACTTTTCAGTGCACTTCAAAATAATGTAATTTATCATTTGGAAGTGTTGACATTTTAACATTTGATTATGCTTCAAAGTAATCATTTTCTGTATTACAACATGTAACCGTTAGAATAAAATCCAAATCGCAATTTCAAGAATAGGAAAAGTAGTAGATAAATTAATTTCTTTAATTCGATAGTGTGAAAAGCAAATGGATACAGATGACAATTTTGCGACTAAAATTTTTTTTTCTACCAGTATATGAAAATTTGCCTATACTGAATCCTAAATTTGGATCAGGTCAAACTAGATAGCAAAAACACTTGTTCACCAAATTGTCACTTGCTCCCTTTGGTTTCTCCTCATTTCATATAAGGATAAACTTTTGGTAAGGTTTTGATTCCTTCAAGTTCAACATATATTCGAATATGTTGAAACTCATTTAAAAAAGTTGTAAATTGTTCTCAACTGGAAGAGTAAAATAAATTCCAGTAAACCCCACCAAATCACAATTACCCTTCGTCGTAAACCTTCGTCTTGCCCCACAGTATCTTTTAATAATACCCCACTCATTCCTGTTGAACAGATCCGCTACTTAGGACTAAATCTGGACAAACGACTGAAATGGAATCCTCATACAAGACTGAAAGTCAGGAAACTGCTCGTCGATTCCGACTATTACAACATTTACTAGACAAACAGTCCAAACTTCCAATCCATTACAAAAAATTGATCTACATGCCTGTTATAAGGCCTATCTGGACATACGGAGTTGAGGTATGGGGCTCCACTAAGCCATTTAATTCCTCTCGAATCCAATCCTTCCAGTCCAAAATCCTTCGTAAAATCCTTAATCCTCCTTACTTTGTCACAAATCAAATCATCCATCAGGACCTCAATGTCCCCTATGTTGCCGATTTGGCCAGAACCAGATACCAATCCTTCCATAATAAACTTCCCAACCACCCAAACCAACTCGTTTCTAACCTGGCTTCTCCTTCACTACCTAATAATCCTCCTAGGCGTCTGAAAAGAAGATGGCTTCGAGATTTTCTCCTTTAGAAATGTTTTTGGAGTTTCCACATGTTTGTATCTTGTCATAATATCACTTACAGCAAATTTACTTGATGTGTATATATGTATACAGTTGTAAATAACAATAAATAAATTATTAAAAAAAAAAAAAATGTTCTCGACTTTCGACAATTCTGATAAGCAAATATACAAAAAAGGCAACTCTTGACATCTTGAAGCTACGATTTCATCCACTTCTTTCATTTCCTGCCAAGTTTGTGAAGAGAATCTGTTATTCTAAGGAACATATTATTTTTTAAATTTCTGCTTTCGCAAGATTTCCTCACTTTTTTAATCTATAAAATTATTCTGCTTCCTTATACTCAGCCATTTTTATGACTGATTGTTCATCGACATAAAACTCATGACTTTTGGAAATATTTCCAAAGTTTTCACTTCCCTTATTCCTAACTCATAATTAATACTTCCACACTGCTTGTTGCTAGACCACATTTAACTTTTTTCCAAACATCATTCCACATAACTGAATTACTACGCAATGTGTGGATGCCTATAGAGTCCTAGACCTATTAATTCACCATCTGTATGTTCCGTTCAGCTTTCCTTATCGCAAGATACGTGATATAAGGTATTTAAGGAGAGTATACTATTAGCTTATTTTCCCTGAGTGTCACGAATACCCTAAGAGGGATAAAGCTTGTTTTCAACTCTTTGCCATAAAAGTAATGATCATTCATAAACAATCTCATACAGACGAAAGTCTGTGTCTTGTTGACAGCCAATCGAAATGAATTCTATATCGAATCTGATTGTGGATGTTAAACAAAAGACCGAAAACGTGATTGAAGGCCACTGAGAATGAGACTATCACCTATGCAGGTAATGTTGGATGGAGTAGAATGTTTGAACACTACACTGCCTTTGATGTGATTACGACCGTCAAAAATACTATTACAATTTTACTTGGAGTTACTTCACCTGGAATAGTTCACCAGAAAAAAAATCAGAAAACAAAATAATATTGTAGCTAAAAAACACATGACGTGTCTTGGGTTCATTATTTGGCTGAGATGTGCTGTTTCTTAGACGAACGGTTATATAAGGTTCTGGATCAACCGCTTGGTTTTCTACCTAACGCATCGAAGCAGGTAACTACTTTACAGGAGCTGGTATGCCCCTCGCATGTACTCGCAACTCCAGAGTAATTACTCTTGAATCCATCTATGGCAGGTATTAAATAATATTACAGAGTTACAGCTGGACTTCCTATCTCCTTGACCCAGTATCAAGGAGATAGGAATCCAGTAGTTTACCTAATGAGCTACTTTACCATCCCAAAAAACTAGAACTAAAAAAATAAAGAAATAATTTTTCCTCTTTGCACTTTGTGTTTGATAATGTATTGGAATATTAATACTATTCTTCTAGATATTTATTTGAATATTTTGTAAGTTAAAACATTGTAAAAAGCTATAATGAAATCGATATCTTTTGGATTGTCGATAAGTATCATATATGATCAACACACTATCTACTATAGCTCATCGAACATAAATTTGCATTTATCAAGATTAGCATTTTTCCTTGCATGAGCGTTCCTTTCTTTTTTTTATATCAAATTATTAACCTCACCACTGAAATAGAAAAAAATGTATTTTATATATCTATCGCACAATTTCAATTTCACATTTGCTATCTTAAATCGCTGCTTCTGACAAATTAACTGCTTCATTCATCTTACAGTTTAATCTAATGAAGTGGAATAATAATGTGAACCACTAAGACTTATGAAAGGTCGGGGATACATGAACAGAACATATAATTATCTACCATAGCCGGATTCGGACCCAGGTCACAGGATTTAGCACAGTGCCCACTAACACTCTGCTCCCCTTAAGTGGGAGTATAAATATTATAAAAATCAGATCTTCATATTTAATGTAAATCAGATAAATATAAAACATATATTTAGTTTGAGTTAAATTGAAAAAGATTAATGGGTTGGAAATGACAAAAGGTGCTTATAAACTTGCACTATACTCGGCGCGCCGCGCATTCTCTTGGTTAGTGCTACTAGCCTTCAGAACGTTATTTAGTTTAAATCTATTTATAATAAATTTATAAATTCTGCTTATTTATAAATTTATCGCATTACTCGCATTACATTTTCCATCTTAGGTGGCATATAAATCATTGACCGATTATTGACTACGTTTATCTTACAGGTTAATGCAATGAGGTGGAAGAACAAATAATATAAAAAATACAGATATATAAATTGAGATAATAGGAAGAGATTAATGTGTTGAAAAATGGAGCTGAAATAGATAATGGGTAGTGTAATGATAACTTGGTGGTTGGTGTAAAGTAAATACAAACACAGAACAATATTCATTTTTGAACGTTTCATATCAATTATTTAGGTTAGTTGTTTATTATTAATATCTTTTTAAAATTTATTTAAATACGAAACTAGAGTTTGTTCTTTGTTTTTACAATACACAGATGAGTTTTCTTGAAGTCCGTAATATCGTTCTGGCCTCTGGAAAAGCGAACTTTTTCTAGTAGAACTATTTTTTTTCATTAGATAGGTAGTACAAGTAAACATTTGACCTCTAGAATCCAAACTCAAAATCCGTGTTGATCGTTGTAATATTTTTATCATTTCAGTGAAAAAGGGCTGAAGTCAAATTATCTTACTTTTCTGAAAAAGATTTTCTGACTGGTCAATTGCTTATTTAAAGACTGCCTGAGACCAAATGAAATCAACCAAATAATTTATTAGAAGATTGTTGATTGACCGTGTGTATTAATGAATGGAATATGGTCCGGGTGCGGTCAAAAAAACTCAAATAGTAAATGGGTGTACTATTTTTATTGAGCCAGCGTTTCGCCCCACGTTGCAGGGCTTCGTCAGGGCTGTTTTGATGGAAGTCAAAGTCAGAGTCAGAGTCATAATATACCCATTTACTATTTGAGTTTTTTTGACCGCACCCGGACCATATCCCATTCATTAATACACACGGTTAATCAACAATCTTCTAATAAATTATTTGATTGATTTCATTTGGCCTCAGGCAGTCTTTAAATAAGCAATTGACCAGTCAGAAAATCTTGATCATATCTTGACCATATTCCATTCATTAATACACACGGTCATTCAACAATCTTTCAATCAAGATTTTCTGACTGGTCAATTGCTTATTTAAAGACTGTCTGAGGCCAAATGAAATCAACCAAATAATTTATTAGAAGATTGTTGATTGACCTAACTATTTACTATTTTTATTGAGCCAACGTTTCGCTCCACGTTGCAGGGCTTCGTCAGGGCTGTTTTGACGGAAGTCAAAGTCAGAGTCAGAGTCATTGACAGCCCCGACGAAGCCCTGCAATTTATTTAAATACGAAAATAGAGTTTGTTCTTTGTTTTTACAATACATAGATGAGTGTTCTTGAAGTCCGTAATATCGTTCTGGTCAATGACTCTGACTCTGACTTTGACTTCCATCAAAACAGCCCTGACGAAGCCCTGGAACGTGGGGCGAAACTTTGGCTCAATAAAAATAGTATATCCATTTATTATTTAAGTTTTTTTGACCGCACCCGGACCAAATTCCATTCTTCAAATAATTTATTAATTTTGTATTTGAAAATAATTGAATTCAGCACCTATTTACTTGAATGGTATAAAGGAAACGACTTTAAAATAATAAAAAGCTTTCTTCGACAATAATTCAATTGTTCCTGTTTAAGAACTATCAGAGGTTGGGCAATAATAATTCAGGCCCAATCAACTAATTAACCAAAATCAAACAATACTTGATAATTATTTATGTATGAAGGCAACTCATAGAGGCGGTTTTCAATGATAATTCAAAGTTCAACGGGTGTCACTTATCCACTGATGTGTACGGAAAGTCATTCAAACGGCTTTCATCTGAGATTAAAGAACCTGCTGATGCGTTTCGTTGCCTTGTACTCCATCCTAAAAGATAAAAGAAAAAACTGAAGGAGTTGTTTCAAAACAATATTTTCCACAGATAATCTTTTGAAAACGATAGGTTTTTTAGGAGTAAAAAAGATAGAAAAAATGTATAAAAATAAAATAAATATATTAGTAGCAATCATTAAAGTCATCTTGTATTTTTGAAGTTCATTTTATTTAATATTATTCGTATAGATGCTCCAGATACGGGAGATGTATTGTTCCGAAAGGAAGTGAGCTAGTTCAGGGATCTACGTGGGTGTATAATTATTATCTTAATTTTATTATAATATTTTAGTTCGGTATAATTTTTATTTTTATTTCTTTTCGGGATGAATGTTCTCATCGTCCTATCGTATAATGCCTATTACTTAGAATTATAGCAGAGTGTACAGTTTGTCCATAAACAAGAAGAAAAAATTGCAGCTTAATAATAAATATATTAAGGAGACCTTTATGGCAAACAATAAAAAATATGCTTTTCGCTCCAGATAATGTAATCATAATTTTAACAGTGCACAATGTATACATAATAATATATGATATATATTATTGTTTATATGTTCATTGAAAAGCCAAGTAACTTTCTCACATATCATAATGAATAAAAGCGATTTTTTTTATTAAACTAGTTACTTAATTTCGATGTTATTCAAGAACTTATGTATATCTTTCTAAATCCATAATTGACACAATAAACAATTTTTAGAATTTTTTCTTTTTATAACCGCGTTATAATTAATCTCAGAGTTGTTCATAAGTTATTAGGAATAACTTCTTTATTCAATTCAATTCGTGTTTCAGAATCAATATCGATAAATATATAGCAGACAGATTGAAGTAAATTCATTGCATATATTTGGATTTTTTTTTAAAGCTTTGTTTAGAATATAAATCAAGAAATTGAATACCGTCCATTTTCTTAATCTCTTCTCAATAAATAAATGTGTCCTTCCAAATACGAGATCATAAAATTGTGCAATATATTTTGATATTATTTATAGCATATGAAGCTGTTAAAGACGAAGGAGCTGGATCAAGAAATCCTTGATTTTGAGCTAAATACATGGACTTTTACTCCTTTCCAACAACAGATTTATATCTGTCATTAATCTTGGTCCTGTTCTTTGTTTATTTGACCTAATATCCTTACGTGCTCCAACTTGAGACTATAAGAGCGGGTCAATACCACTCTAAAAAAACTTAAGTTCATTTTCAATTGTGTTCTCTGAATCGTTAGTGCGGTAATTCGCATTCGCAAAGAGGAGCTAGAAGTAACTTCATGGACGATTTACCAAATAAATCTTGAACTCTTTGTATTTGATATAATAGGTTACTAATCTACAAACTACCAATCCTTTTCCTCAATCACCTACTTAAATAATTACAATTCACTTTTATCATTAATTCACTTATTCATAATAGCTCCGAAGTAAAACCGAAAAAAGTTATATATACTTTTAAATATAAAAATTTAAATTAAACTAATTTTTTCTTTTAACTTTAATTTTCTTATTTAACTTCTTATTTTTGCTAATTATTTTATGGATCTTTGTATATTTATGACGAATTATTTTTGTATTTATGAATGAATATTTTGATATATTTATTCTTCTCTTTTCATAATTATCGTACCATGTCTTTAGTCGTGTAAAAGACACCCCTATGTACAAAGCTTTAACTATTTTACAATTAAAAATAATTGTGATTAATTATTAATAAAAATAATGATTGTTATGTGACTAAAGAATGAAAAATAAAATAAAAAACAAAACAAATGACATTTATAGAACCAATAAAATAAATAATTCGGCTTATGCTATAAAATAGTTTGAGGAAAGAAAGAAGAAAAAATTTAGATAAAAAATGGTAAAAATAAAATAATATCATCAGTCCCACGACCGGTCTCTGAGTTGCCACCAATTGGCTGGTAGACCTCATAAATATGGGTGGAGATGGGTGAAGCGTGATCTTCTAGTATGAGTGATTACCCATTTCGGCCGGTCATCCACCTAGTACAAGAGCCGAAAAGAAAAAAAGGCAGTTATCTCACCCCAATTTTTGATTTCATTAATGAAAACTATGTATAATTACTAGTCAAAATTGATGAGTCTGCCAGGTATAGGTAGGTGGAATAAAAAATAGCGGCTGTTTCAAAACATTAATTTTTGATTCGGAGCTCTCTATCTTAAAAAGTACCAACAACACTAGAAAATATAAGAGAACATTATTTAAAGAAGAGTAAATTTTCTGAAATATTAGCCCTAAAAAGAGATATTTACGTCCATTAATTCTCGAGATATAGCTTTTTAAAAAGCAAAATTCCTTAAAAATCTACTGAAAGATTAGTAGTTAGTTAATTTATTTTGAGAAATCTATATCTCAGGAATTATATGACGTACAGATGTCTATTAGCACTCAAATTAAAGCTAGTTTAATGGAATATAATGAAGTAGGTAAAAAAATGAAGGTAAAGGTAAAAAACCTTCGTAGGAATGGTAGTTTTCACGATATTTGCTAAAATAAATTGATTTATAGTTGTTCGGACAATAAGTTTGATTTATGAAAAACTTCATTTCAGAAACCATTGGACGTACATATGTCTGCCAGCGTTCAAATTGAAGCTAGTTAAATTTACTATAAAATAGTTAATAATGTTTATCTTTGTAGGAGTAGTAATTTTTATGATATTTGACAAAATAAACTCACAAAATATTAATTTCTAGTTGTTCGTATAAAATGTTGGATTTTTGAAAAATATATCTCTAGACCCATAAGACGCACATATGTCTGCTAACACTCAAAATAAAGGAAATTTAACTTACTATAAAGCAGTTTATGATACTTATCTTCGTAGGGGTAGTAATTTTTATGATATTCACATATGAATATAAATTTGGCAAATGAAAATCTGTTTGAACAACTATAAATCAATTTATTTTAGCAAATTTCATGTAAACTATTACTCCTACGAAGACAAACATCATAAACTACTTTATAGCTCATTAAACTAGCTTTAATTTGAGTGCTAATAGACATCTGTACGTCAAATGGTTTTTGAGATATATATTATTCAAAATAAATTCATTAACTACTGATCTTGAAATACAAACTTTTTATGAAATGTTGCTTTTTAAAAAGCTATATCTCGAAAACTATATTACGTAAATAACTCTATTGGGGCTCATATTTTAGCAAATTTGTTCTTCTTTAAATGACTTTCTTTTAGGTTTTCTTGTGTTGTTCCTACTTTTTAAGATATAGAGCTCCGAATGAAAAATTAATTTTTTTTTATCGCTTTGAAACATCGCCATTTTTTATTCTCCCCACCTATACTTGGTCGACTCATCAATTTTGACTAGTAATTATACCTATTTTTCATTAAAGTAATCAAAAATTGGGGTGAGATAACTACCTTTTTTCTCCTCTTGTACTAACCCATCCAAGTGCTGACCACGCTCGACGTTGCTTTATTTTTATCTCTTGCAAACATTTAAGCCCAAACGGCTACCCTCTCCCCATATATAATATATATTGTATAATTATAATAAATAATTATAACATATACTTATATTGCATATTATTATTTATATATATAAAAATATGTATAATTTATTTATCACAGATAGGATAAGAAGAAAAGAGAGAAATAAATATGGAAAAAAATTGTGCATTTTTATTTTCATGTTCCTCGTTAATCTTTTCTCTGTTTTTTATTTCTACTTCTATTTCTATCTTGTTTGCTGAGGCTTAAACGTAACCATACAATAAAAACTTATTACCTTACTTCGTTTTTTATTTCTAACTTTTCTCACTAACATCATAACCTTGATTTGTCTACGTCTAACTGCATCTCCAATTTTATAAATGTACTAAATCTTAAATGCTATAGCTTAAAAATAAATTTGAAGAAAAATCTTTGAAAAAATCTACTGTAGATCAGATCAGGTGATTGTTTGCCACGGTAAGGTGTTTCCCTAAAGGGTCTCACCTTTAGCAGGCTAAATGCCAAACCTCTCTCCTCAGTGCTCTCCCAACTAAACTTCCATTCCAAGATGATTCCTGCAACAAAACAGTAACATTTAACATTCATTAAGTTATTCATAATGTAATTAAATAATCAAGAATAAGACCATGAATGAATTAAATCGTCCGATTAGGTTCTACTTAAATCCAAATACGATAGTGAATGCCACAGGATTTGGATTTGGAAAGTTACAAGACCTTGTTTTAATGTATGATATCATCGAAATAATTATTTCTAGTGTTTATTCTGGTTTCACTTAAAAAAATAAAGTTCACTTAATAAATTAATAAGTTGAAGTTTAATTAAATTAAATCTGTACCGCTATAATCCATAAAAAGTCACGGGGTTCAGTACTTTGTAAGGATATACTGTTTTTTGAACAACGGTTGTACGAGGAGGTGTTTTACTTAAGATCAAGCTCAACTGCCAGGTTTTTCTCAACTAAGGGTACATAGTTTATAGAGGCATGGTGGGTCCCAGGTGGGCTCCCGACCACACAGTGTTGACTCACAACTACGGTACCAAATTAAATATTATTTGACGAGAACTAGTAGTTTGTAGCGGAGCGCCTCAGTCACTGACGTACCCCGCCCACTGATATGAAGTTGACAAGATACAATTTCTGGTCTAATTAAATTATTATGTAATACTTAATTCAATTCTAAGAACATTCCTGAAGCCTACAATTTGATAATGCAGAGTTAGAAAAAAACGAATTTTAAAAATTTTATTTTATTTATCTTTCCCAGAAGAACTCAGGCAACTTCGATTTTGTAATAAGTAATGAATAAAAAGGTAATTAAATATAACGTATGATAATTGGTATTAAAAATTAGCATAATTTTACAAGGACAACTAGTATAATTTTGGATAACAATATCTAATAAATAATCATTCCCTTTATTGTCTATTATAGTGAAACTAAGGGTTAATATGGTCTTTTGTTCAGTGCGATGTGCTCGTTAAAGCCAATTGGACTGGATCATCCCGTTTTATGATTAATTCAATTTGGAATGGGGAGTTGGGAAGTTTTAATTGCACTGTTCCTAGAAAGTGGATTGGAAAACTAAGAGCGGATAATAAAAAAAGGAGGTTAGTCTTATGACATTTTTGATTGATTTTCTATTATAGAAATTTTATATAAAGGTTTTTATGTAATAACCCTATAGAAATCAGGCTCAAATTGATCCAATAGAGATTTAGGAAACAAATTTTAACAGCGTGCTAGTTTTGATCGGGGGGGGGGAGGAGAGGATAAAAATAAAGTGATAATTTCCCTCTCATGTAGAAGTGGGCTGGTAATAGTTGGTATAACTCCCTCTTCTGCCCTATTTGAAAACGAAATTATAATTAATATTATCATTGCTTTTTTATACCTAAATTTTAGTAATGATACAAGAAAATAATTAAAGAAACTCTTTGTTTGGGACTGCATCTAGTAAAGCAGGAATGAAATAAAACTAGATAAATTTGAGGTGTTTTATAAAACTTTTATTTTATATAGTGTTTATAAATTTAGAATTGAAGGGGTAAGTGTATGAAGGGATTATGTTACAAATAGTAAATTTCAAGAAAACAAAGTTCAATTTTTTTTGGGGGGCTTGTTATGTTTTGGAAGTGCACACATATAGGCCCCTTCCACATAGGTATCTCAAGTATTACTTGGATTTTGAGGTCAGAGTACCTCAGACTTGTTAGATAGACACCTACCCCCTTCATCCCCACTAAAGACTCAAAAAATCAAAAAAAGTTACATAGGTCTATCATCCACTTCTCCTTTCGATTAATACCTTCTATGAAATGATTGAATTAGTAAAAATTATGTCTTTTTAAGACATTTTTTGGTTTGCGGTATAATGGGTATGTTTTGAGAGATAACTTTTTTTTATAACAACCATCCTTTTTTTGTATTAATATTTTTTATTCCAACTTAAGATCTTCAGTAATAAAGGAAAATATAATTTTCCTGCAAGGTATTATAAATAATGGAATTGTGGAAAGTGTTTATACCAAAATATGAGGAGACAAGGAACGAAAAAAATGTTGATTTATAAGTATAACCATTTATCGATTCGAGGCGGAACGGCGTTTCGGTGCCTTTCTTTATTCTTTCGCCAAATAAGAAATTCTTCTTTGTCTTTCGCCCTTGGAGCCTTTAAATGTGGGGGTGCATTAAGCCAGGCTTGCCAATCCTCTTTATTAACGGCGAGGTTCCTCATGCTATCCAATAAGTCTAGATTAAAATTAATCCAAACAATGTTTTTTAAAAATTAATTCAAATTATTTTTAATTAAATTTATAATTACTATTGAATTATTGAAAAAAAACAACACAATTGGACTATAAATACCAACATCAGAAGACAGATTGCAAATGAGTATAGGTTTACTGGGAACAAATTAAGTCCAATTTCTGTTACATAGTATGCATAGTCACATTTTCGAAAATTACGTCTAATAGAGAGTTTAATAATTAAAAATGACTCTTAGTTTTTATCGAAGATAGAATTTGGGCAGATCAGGAACCACACATTTCTTTATTTCGAAAAGAATCAATATAGTAACAAAAGATAAATGTTCAACGGAAAATAATCTAGGATAGTAATAGCAGAAAACTTACGATTATTTTTTAACTTATGACATAATTATTTATACAGTTACATTAGCATTGAGTCGACCCTGTGGGTTCTGGGACATACTCAGCTTCAATAAAGTTGGTAACTTTAATTGGGGAACAAATCTGGATGTTGTTTCTAACTGTCGGACCCGCATTCAAATCCGGCTGCAGCAAAAAATTATCTATTCTGTTTCCTTAGCCGTGAGTCAAACCTATGGATTCAGAAGCCTCAGTGAAGTGGGTTCCCTTCATAGAGGAGTATACAAATAAAAAATCTGGGGGTTGGGTATGATCCTGAACAATTCATCTCATTGTACAATAGTTTAAGAAACAGAACTTCCTTACAAAGTTATAAACTCCTGACCCTTTATGAGCTGTAGCGATTCAGTATTTCGTTTTTAATAGTGTTTTATACTTTAAATTGCTCTAAATAGAACTCCAACGATAATATACATTATATTCTTGCCACAGAAGAAAGATATTTATTCCGGGAGACCGGGAAGAAATAATAGTAAAGCCCACATCCCGGAATCGAAACTGCATCGCCTTACACACGCGGAAGCTCTATTCCAAAGGCTTGCAATAGATTATCAATTATTCTAACAGAGTACATAGTAGTTAAATAAAAGTAAACAATCAGGAAGACAGAAAGCCTATTGACATCTTGCAATAGCCTTAGATAATTGATATAGATGGGTGAAGTGGCGGATATGGTGGGCAGGAAGGGATGAGCAGAGCCGGGAGCCCAGCCACGCCCTGCCGCCACCAATCGATAGCGGGCTATTGTGCACCCCTCCTCCTTCCAACTGGCAAAAATATATTTCACACATCTTAGAGCCATTTACATATAAATAAATTTTTGTTAGGTATTGAACTCACTCAAGCCTTTACATCACAAGCGCGTTACATGTATGCCTAATGTAGTCAGTTGAGAACTGTACGGCCAATCCTAAAATCGATTACTCATTCAAATGTTTTACTGTTCAAATAAGGGAGCTTAAACATTTTAGATATTAACAATTTATTTTTCTATTGTTGACACTATTTTTTTGTAGACATTTATTTGCAACTAGAGGATTTTAACTTGAAATCAATTCCACTAATGGAAGACTATTACTACCGAGAAGCGGCAACCAGAGTAACGTTTCCTCACTTTACCGCCTTGTCGCCTTAAAGCCTTTCTTTCAAGATCCAATTGGAGGAAAACGCTACTTATTTTTAAATGTACTTTTTAGACTTAATGCTCCATGCAAGTGACGTAATTAATTGAAAACTATATACAAATAAAAATATCTTGACTGATAAATATCGAGATAGTTTTGTTATATTTATTTTTTTAAGCTTGTTAATTGAATAATATTAAAATAATGGTCGGCGATGATCCCAATAAACACAATCAAATTCGTCATTTGGAGTGGAATTGTTATCTCTGCTTCAACATGTTCAAGATATCTACAATTTAAACTTCATGATTTGTCGTTTGAGAGTAAAGTCTACAACAGGATGAGCTGTTGTTAAAATATGGCTGTATCCAGAACGGGAGTTTGTCCCAAGGGTAGGCGAAAGTAATTGACGACATTTGATTAAATTAGTAGTTGACCAATTTCATCAAATTTGTACCTGATCGAACGAACCGTATCCACACAATCTCAGAAAATATCATCAAAATCAAAAATTTATTTATATATTTCATATTTCATCAAAAAACGTACATATTCGCCTTTCCGTACGATTAACAAACAATTTTTTTTTACAGACAAATAGATATGGAACCAAATTTATTCCTTGATGTTTAAAACATAAATGCTAATGAATATTTTAGATTCTGTGGACATAAATTATATAAATATACTTTTGAATGTATTTTTCGAAATTATACTTTGAACCTATATTTCAAGGTTAATGATTCTAGTTTGAGAATAAAATCTATGGAACGAGCTCTTGTTGAATTAGAAAGGAGAATAGAATAGAATAGAGTTTTTCGCATTTGCGAAAGTAGTTGACGGAATTGATGAAATGGACGCTGCACCCATTTTTTTTTACGAATCCCCAACTTTCCTTTAAATTTGGTTTTTATCGGATGATCCTTTTCCGAAGTATAGGTGTCCTGAGGAAAATACGTAAATACGGGATCAATGTAGTGGACGGAAAATCATCGGATCGAAAATTCAAACCAACATGAAGAACCAAAGTATAATAATTTGGGTTAATACTTGACCGTGGATTTATATGATGAGAAGATGGTCAGTGAAGAACACAAATAAGTAAAAACATATTTATTAGTGTCAACGTTTCGGTCAGAATTACTTTATTTTAGATAATTTTCATTTTGTACATATGTCTACTAACTAGATTTGCATATGCATGTTATTATTTGTTCTTTCCTCTTACTTAATTTTATTATAACTCTTCTCATACAGCCTTTATCTTCTTATAATACTTAAACTATTCATGTCTTTCAACACTCATTATATTAGTTATTTTCTAATCATTCTGTATATGTTTTTATTTATTAGGTGTTTTCTTCTTTCAAGGCTTGAAATTCTCCCCAAAAATAAATAAGTTTTTACTTATTTGTGTTGTTCATTGACCGCACACCCAAACATCTTCTCATTATATAAAGAAAAAAATCGTTGGTGAATTCTATTTCATATAAGAATCTGCGATTATCATAAGAATCCGTAATCATGACAGCCGCATGGGTTCCCGCGGGGATTCCAGGGATACTCAAATTTGAAATTTACTATCATTTGGTTCTTTGTATTGGTTCGTTTTATACAATTTGCGCTATCAAAAACGTAGAAATGTTTTTTGCCAAAATGTTTGCGGCTTTCGGTGATTTACGCCTTCAAGTTCGGAAAAATTACGCATATAAAACCGATTTAAAATGAGATTTCCAGTTTAAATATCCCTTCCATTGGAAATTTCAGTGTTAAGTACGCTGGAGAAGAACTGGTTACAAAATTGACTTCTTTCATCATATTTGATATCTTGTAAGTTTCATTTCTATTAGAAATGAGTGAAACAAGTTTAAGTTACACCCTATATTCTACAAGTTGTAAATATTGTTTTTTTATATAGCGGTAATATTGACAACTAGCTAACTGCTTTAAGTAATTCTTTTTGTGATACATAAACCGTAATTTGCTGATATCTTCGTTTTAGTAGTTTTTTAAATTAACTTTCTCATTCAGAATAAAATTGATCTCATCCTTAATATGTTAGTGTACCTCCAAAGTGAACCAAAACATTTACAATACAGAGATGTTTTAGCTTGTAAAAGTTTCATTGCCTAATTTCTTGAAATCCGGTTTATATCGACTACGAAGCAGAAAATCGAAATATCGCATTCTTTACACACTTTGGTAACCAAATAACCTAATTATCTTATTCGTAGATTTGTGAGAAAATGTTTCGAATGAAACTTGTTAAATTTAGGATACAATTAATTACAACTTTGCTATGTGAAGTATTATTTCATAATCGTTGGCTCCAGTGCGATTATTATATTTGCATCAAAAACATTATTTCTTCTTCAAAATTTTTTAATTTCGTACTTTGTAGAGAATAATATTTTCCATAAAATTTATATAAGATGAAATTTGCTTAAAATTACTTGTTAAATATGTTTATCTTGAGTTTGTTTTTACATCAAGAAAACAAAAATGCAATACAATGCTTTCACTCCCATATTTTTATAGTTTGCAATAACCCAATTTTAGAAAAAACGGCTACCTAAAAAGGATCCTGCCATGCATAACATATCCCGTACGTATGGAATCTGGAGATGGTTAAGTGTGTAGTGGCCCTTAATATACAAGAGCTGGAATGGGGGAGGATGAAAAGTTGTCGAAGGAGAGAACCCGGTGAGAACAAAGAGAGATCCAACTCGTTAATCTTCTCCATTTCACTTTAAAAAAATTGTCGCAAAAAAAGGATTTGATCACTGCAGAAATATATAGTTGAAGAGCTCTTCCTGAAAGCACTGTTGGGGGAACTGTGAAATGAATCCTACTGGAGATTGGTGCAGAAAATGGTCACCCTCATTCTATTCAAGAACAGATTGGTAGAGGAGAACTGCTTGACGATCCATTTATAAAGACCGACAACAAAACGATTTAAACTATCCACTTTTCTTGCTTTTATATTTTCTTTTCTTTTAATACAATATACATGTATATTTATTTATTCAATGTTCCTTTATTTTATATTAATTAAAAGTGATGTTTAATGTTTGCAATGGTTGGCCAATCTGGCACATATTTCTCTTTATTGCCATTTATTTTAGAGCCCTAGGAAGAATTAACTACAGGATTATTTATTGAAAAATCGATGTTTCACTAAATTAGGTTTATAACATTCTCGCTAATCATTATAAAAAAAAAAAATCAATCAAAAAACCTAAAACAGTTTTATCTAGTATTAATTGTATGCAGAATATTCTTCTAAAAAAAAAAAAGTATTATTTAAAAGATATGGAGAAAGAACTAAAGTTTTTTATGGAAAAGTTGTTTTTTATTTTGCTCAACTTAGGGGATCATAGCGCCGTTGCCAATAGCTATGAAATAAAACTTAACATATCAAAGTTTTAGTAAATTTTATCCTCAACCAGTTTTACAAAGATTTTTATAAAAAAACAAAAAAACAAAAAAAAAACATACAAGGATATAAGATAATTTAAAATGTTTCAGGTTTTATGGTCACTATGTACGATGTCTATAAATAATAAAGTCAGATAACTTTTTTTAACTTAACCTCTCATTTTCTTCCTCTAATTCTTGAACTATCATAAATATTCGCACTTTTCTTTTCGAGTTGGTTCTGAAACTTTTTTGCTTTTTAGTTGGTGTACGATTTTCTAGAAGATCTGACTTTATTATTTATCATATTTTCCTTACAAGCAAAATTCTATTCCATTGCATTTGATCTATCACTCCACTGCTTTCACCATTGCGGAAACTTTTAAATATACTGAAGATTACCAGTAGGTTCATGTTAAGCCCGTATGATGTCCATTATATGGTTATCAGGTAGACTGGTGATTTTTCATTTATAAATAAAAAAAAATTGAGTTTTTTTTAATGTAGAAGAAGATGGGGTACGACGAAGGTCTCCCTTAACATAGTCTCAAAAGCCCTTTATTGTATATAATATTATTCTTAAGTTATGTCACTCCTCCCCCACAAAAAAAAATTTCTTGTTATTATTAGCTACTATGTTATATTTAACTAGTAAAGTTCTAAAAAAAAAAAGATAAAATAAGGAACTAATATTGGTAGGGACTAATATTGCTAACTTGGGCAGACTGTAGCAAAGTGCTGGCCAGTCAACAAACTAACAACTGTTGACCAAAGCTGTTTACAGGACGGCCGGGGTAAGCTTCCCCGTCAACCCTTAACAATGTGTGCACTGTCCCCGCAGTTTTCAAACTAAAGTGATATTTTTATCAATCGTTCCTTCCTCCTTTAATAGTGAAACAGTGGCAATTTGAAAAGTGTTTTGTGTTTATTCAGTCAATTTAGTAGAATACCTACGCCACTATTTAACTGTTTTTAGTAATATTGGTAAAATATGATAAAAAACATAAACTTCAAACTAACCGTGAAATTTGTACTTCTAAGTAAAACTACTTGATACACGTATTTTAGTTGATTCAAGGTATTATTAGTATATAATTTTATATAGATAAATCATTTTGAAGAAGATCTTGGCTGTAGTAATGTAAAATAGAAAAATAAAATAAAATAGAAGTTTTCACCTCTGTTTATTAAAAAGTTACTAACTATTTTTATTTCTTCTTCACCGCAGCCCTGACCATCTCCTTCAAATGCACTTACGGTGAATCATCTGTATATATCAATAAATAAATGTCATATATTAATGAGGAATGTGAACAATATAGAAAAGAAAGAATTTACAACATTCTAATCGCTGTAAGGATAAAAGTAATTCTAAATAAAAAAAAAACTACGGTAAAAAAAAGGACATCATTTTTAATTTTAAGGATGCTAAAATTCATTATAACGAAAAGAATAGCTATTGAAGGAATTTTATGGAAGTCATAGCAATTTCTCAAAACCAAAATAATTTTAAATTTTGAATTTAAAAATTTAAATTCAACATATGTGGAACTGCTAAATAAACTGAAGATATAAATAAATTGACCTACATTTCACTAACAAAAAATGTGGTACGATGCGTGCGTATCACAACTTTCACCTACCACCTAACAGACGTCCCCAAGTTGTGTGTAGATTGGTTGGCTATTGTTAAAGTTGTCGCTGTTGACTTTCCAAAGCAAATAATACAATAGAAGGCGAAAAATATGAACAGAAAATTTTTATATTTTTATTACTATAATGTATTTTAGTTTTTCCCGATGTGGAAATAACGTATATAAATTTTGTTCATACCGAGAATAAAACAGTTCAACAGACTATGACGAAGCTGTAATCCTATCGAGAAAGGTGTTTCTCCATCGAATCGGTTATTTATATTTTTGCTAGTTCTCCTTTAATTATTCATAAAATTATGTAATATTTTGTATTTATTCATTGTTTATTAAATTATTAGTATAAATTTTTCCCAAATTAGGAATAAAACAACATATTAAGTTAGTTTTAAAATTAGTGTATCTTTTTTTAAAATGAATTTTATGTGTAATATTAATTAATGTATTGTTGATGAAAATCCTTACAAAAAAACATGACAACTAATACTACTAAGGAGTAGTATTTATGGAACCAAAAATTTTTAATAACATGACTGGAGTATCAAATTAAAAAAAAGTTTGAAAATGGCCAATGGTAATTTGTTAAAATTGGTCAGTCCCGAGATTTGTGATCTGGAAGTAGTTCATTTTGCCATTGATTTGTACCATAAAAATCGTACCATAAAAACTACTACATAATAATACCCACTACAACATAATTACAAATTCAAAGACTCCTTAAAATGTAGGCAACTATAGAAGAAGGAGACAGTGTGGAAATCGAAATATATGTATATATTTAAGTTAATAACAAAATTTCTGAAATAGGGGTCATGGAGAAAATAAATGAAAACAAATATTATGTTCAATATAACAAAAAAATATAACAAAATAGCTTTATTGAAATTTGTATGTTTAATTGCAAAGTGGATAGTAAATTTTCCACAACCAAAGAAACTGTTTAATCCTTGGTGTTGGGGTTACATCGTAACCCTAATGGAATAGTGAACTGGAACTAGTAAAAATGGAAGAAAGATATAGAAACAGAGCATCAGTGCGCCAATCATGAACGGTACACTAACAATGCTGTTCTCCTTGTAGAGTTTCATATTTATCTTATAAATGACATGATTTGCAAGTAAAAGGTTAAACAGACATCTATAAGAATTTAAGAAATGGTTTGAAAACAACGTTTCAAATTGTTTAAATTAATATTCACCTAAAGATTAATACTAACATAAACACAATTAAAAATAAATACATTCTGAAGTTTTGATGAAGTGACAAGTCGTCGTAATTAAGGAGAGAACTTGGCCAAATTATAAATTAAATGATAAAATTCAGAAAAATAATTTTTCAAAAACCTTCCATGTGCCATAATACTATTTATCTGTGCATGTAATGCATGATGGTCTATTCTTGTATATGGGCTATTTTTATGTTGACTTATAATTATGACTGAATAATGTACAGAATTCTAGAAGGTTGGTGTGGAGGTGGTAGATTTAATAAGAAAAATTAATTATAAGATAATTAAAATTTGAAGCAATTAGTAAGGGAAAATTAAACGAAAAGACTAATTAGAGATGGAGGGAGGTAGCAAACAAAAGGAGGAGGAGGAAACCATGATTTTAAAAGCTATTCTTAATTTCAATAAAATGAAATTGGCATCACAATAGTTAAAATGTATTAATTAAATATTAAATTTTCTAATTGTAAATTTTTGTTGATCAATCTTATTGTATAATACAACATATGGCTATAAATTGAACATTTTACTTTCATATTTTTACATTCATAATTATAATAATAATAAAGCGAAGTCTTTCTGTGGCTTGGATTGATTATAAAATATCTCGAAAGGATATGCATCAAGAATTTCTAACAATGCTCAAAATTAGGCTACGAAAAGTGCTCAAAACCCAACTAACTGGGAAGCAAAAAATCAAGGCCATCAACACCTGGGCTATACCAGCTCTTAGTTATAGGATCGGCATAGTGCAATGGTCAAACAGGAGATGGGTCGCCTTGTACGAACAACTCTAACACAAGAACGGACCCACCACCCAATATCATCTAAAGCTCGTCTGTATTTACCTAGAAAAGAAGGAGGACGTGGATTGCTAAATATTGAAGAAGCTTGCCGCGAACAGGAAGAGACCCTACACCAATACTTTCTCTCAAAAACAACAGGGGTTTATCTTGCCATCACAAGGATGGGGTCTGGTTTAACTGCACTTAATCTGAGCAAAGGTGTTGAATCAACAATCGCGGTCGGTGGAAATCTTCAAAAGATACGGATAAGCCTGTACCTATCTGTTTACCCACTATAACCACCGCCCATTACTTTTTTGTTCCTCTCCACGAGACAGCCGTTAGGCATTACTTCATGGAGGGAAATGGCTGAGTGCCGCCTCATTTTTCTCTTCGCATGGTTTTCATATTTCCATGCTAATCCCACTTTCTGGCCCTCTCATTAGCTCTCAGCCCCTTAAGAACGACTGTGGTGAATCTCTCCACTGTGTCCTAATGCTGGTCTGAGCGTAGCTTATGGCTCAGTACGCTTTCTGGTGTGATGCTTCCTCCACATGCTCTCTCCGATTCGCTTCTTACTGCCGCAAAAAAAAAAAAAAAATGAAAGAGAAAAATACATGCTCTGCTGTTTCCTTGACATTCTGACAGGAAATTTTGCGCTGTTGTCTAACTTAAATTGGTAGGCTCGAAACCATCCATGTCCGGTCAACAGTTGCGACACATAAAAGTCTACCTCACCTTGTCGGCGACCATACTACAAGCCAACATCCGGTATCAACCTGCAAGTCCATCTTCCGTAATCTGCAGCGTCCCAACGCTCTTGCTACTGATTGATGGTTATATCCAACTCTTCTCCTCTTGAAACGCTAAAACGTCGTCCATAGTGCCCATTTTTTTCTTCAACAAGAAGTTCAACTGGCGGCATTCTTGTGTGTGTGCCACCTACAACGCACACCGCCACATAGGATACCGTTCGAAAAGCACTTACTGTCCTTAAGGAAACTATGATAAACTGAAACCTGTCGTTTCCTGTATGATTTGGTAACGATCGGTTCTTTCCAAATCAGTGCTGCATACAATATAATGGAGGGAAGAACAGTAGCAAGAAGTCTTCTGTTACTTTCTATGGGACCTCCAACGTTTGGCATAAGGCGTGACAATAAGGATGATACTTTAGCAGATTTGGCGCTGATATACCACATGATTAGTATACATTTTTTTTTATCTCAATAACCTTAAATATGTATATTATTGCAACAGTGGTAAGTGAAAGTGCTATGTGTACCGCACCAGATTTAGTAGATTATTAGCAATTTGCCTTTAAGGGTTAATAAATAACGTACATGATAGAAAAAATGGCCTGATACAATCATTTCAGTCAAGCTTTCGAAAAGACCGATCCAGAATAGACCACTTGATAGCATTGGAGACAGAAGCAAAGCCATTGTAATTCCAATAGAGATGAGCAGACCCCTTATAAGGGAAATATAAAGATGGGTGGCAGTCTAAGTGGGATGAAAGTCTTGCGAGTAAGCTGAAAATTATAAAGAAGGTAGTTGGAACCTGGAGTTCGACCGGCCGCAATTGTCTTTGAGGAGAGGTTGTGCTGACTAGACTGAGAATAGGATAATAGGAGAATAGGAAGACTCACTCATTACAAAGGAGACGCCATCGAAATGTTAGTACTGTAATAACAATATGACAATAAGCCACATTTTTCAGGGGGAATGCCCATACTTCCAACTCAGCAGTTTTAGATGAAAACCTTCAGCCCTTAGAAACGATAAAAAAAAAAAACCCATTAGAATCGTTATTTAAATATGATAACAAACATAAGAGATTCATCCCTTGTATAAGTTTTAAAAAATCGATCGATGATCGAGTAGAACAGCTGACCGATTGTATATATATAGACGGATAGGCTCCGCAAATAGATCAGTCTTTGAGAGTACTTCAAGCATTTTATTTCACACACCTCTCCTATTATTTTTGGTTTCACATCAGTAAAAGATAACTTATATATATATACAACATAAATAAAATAGTAAATTGAATATTAGCAAAAATTAACAAGAATTAAAAGGAGTTGATGACCAAGGAAATTTTACGCCTTTAAACAAAATAGAACAAATGAACATGAAATAAGTAAGACTGAGTTTGAAAAAGGTAGAAATAATGTGGGAAGTAAAAAAAAAAAAAGATTTCTAAAACCTAAAAATGAACAAAAAACTAAAGTTTTTTCAAATAATTTGTTAATTAAACAACTATAATAAATACTAAACTCCATGTTTCCCAAATTACAACCATTCTTTTAAAAAATTGTGATATTCTCTTCAAAGCAAAACAAAAGTAACCTAGATCGGAGCTGTATTAGCAGCAATACGGTGAATTGGACGTTTTATCGATGAAGTCTATACATCTTCTCTAAGATTATAGCCACTTATTTGAAAAATAATATCATTTTCAAATTAAAACCGAAATTATGAGATATCAGAAATTTTTATGCTTAAATACATAATACGATTGATTAACACAACAATCACTATGAGAGAGTGAATTAAATTTTCAAAGTATGTTTTTCTCGCCATCGAATTTAGTATATACAACACTGAAAAAAAATTGTGCATTACTTACTTTGTAAAACATATTTTAAACAAAAACACATTATTTTCTTGAGTGGCATTATAATGAATAATTTGTACATTTAATATAAACCTCATAAAGTTAAATTTAAGACAATGCAAGAGAGTGTCGCGGACCACACCTATTTACATATATAAGAGATTATAATATGATTAGTCTATAACCCCTCCTCCCCCCCCCCCCGCTCAACATAAAACTGAAGCGTAACTAGTGTCAGTGCCTCTCCACACACAGTGGACGTAACCTTATCAACCTTAAAATACATTCGGGTAAAACAACGATTTAGCACGTGTATATGTTCTGTTTATATTGTACTTGTAACTATTTTCTAAAAAATAAAAAATTAGTCTATAAATAATTGTTTTTCTTTGTTCGTATGAAATTATGATGTCTAAATAGTATTTGAACAAAGTATCAAAACTAAGGATTTTGTAACTCACTGTTCGTAGTAGTCATTCCAAATTTTCACTCAATGCCCCAAATGCGCAATATACGGACAATATATAAATTGCGAAGGTACGGACAATATATAAATTGCGAAGGTATGGACAATTCATAAATTGCGAAGGTACGGACAATATATAAATTATATGATTTTTCTTGAAAGCATTATTGACTTGATATTATAAACTATAGCTGAAAATAATATTTCTGATCTATCGTTATATTTTAATCTTTACCGCATACTTTCAAATAGATTTTAAGTAAAATGATCAATGTCTATTTTGTCTGATAGAAACAGATCATCATCAGATTTTGACTGTAAGGCCTTAAAGTATTGGACGTAAATATCGGTTCCCAACGTGCCACAGGAGCACTGGAAAAAATCGAAAAGTTTGTATCTATAAAACATATTTTATATTTGTAGTTCCAATAAAGATGGAATAGTGATTTTATTACCAAAATATTCTTATTTTAAACGCAAAAAAAAAAAAAATCATAATACTCACGGAATAAGTATCATGGGGTAATAATCATAAAATACAAAAATAGTAATATTTTGAAGGAAAACCTAGGTTTTTTTTTAATCAACCTCAGATGTGGATTCTCCATTTAAAGAAAACAGCTAATCTCAGCTTTAATGAAAATAAAAAAAAAAAAATAACAACAGATTTTTTTAAAAATTTGGCTACTTTTTACATTTTTCTCCTTCAATGTTCAGCGTAGAAACGTAAATCAGGTAAGATGTTACAAAAAGTTTGCATATTTTTCAGATTCTGTAAAAATGCGAAATGTTCGTCCGAAAATAAATTTTATGAAATCGTTTCGTTTAACTACCTTCATATTAGGAATATATAGATAATTTAGACCGAGAGGATCATTCATTGTGGAAGGCTACCCGACGTCTATTGGATAAACGTAAAAAAATGTAAAGTCTTGTAGACAATGATGAATTCATCACCATTGACGCCGAAAAAGCTGAATTGTTCGCTAATTTCTTTGAGATGACATTCTCCAATACAGAAATAAGTCCGAATTTAGTCACTGATGAAATTGACAAGTATCTAGATCTCCCTCTCTCAACAGTTCAGCCCCACCTAAATTCGCGACCCCAAAAGAAATCCAGGACCTGATTATTAAAGCTCCGGGTAAAGAAAAGTCCTGTCCATGATTTGATCCCAGTCATAGCAATCAAAACGTTTCCCAGGAAAGCTGTCATTTTCATCACGTAAATTTTTAACAGTTGCCTTCGTACTGGATATTTTCCTGATACGTGTAAGAAAGCCGAACTCATAGTAATTCACAAGCCTGGTAAGAACGCTAAAAAAATCAACAGCTATAGACCTATTAGTTTATTACCCATTTTTGGATAATTACTGAAATCAGTTATAAAAAAACAATCTTTTCAAAATAAAGTTCTAAGAATCGCAGTTAATGCTCAAGGGTAACCATAAGAAATAGCCAATTGCATCGGGAATTACAAATAGAGTCAATAGAGGATTACATAAAAAAAGGGTTCATGAAGTTCCACTCTCAGTGGAGTTAAGGAGCAGTGGCCTACAACCTGGGAAACCCAACCTCGACCTGTAGACTGAAGCCCAGGCATTCAGGCATGCAGGACATTCTGTTTCCTGACTTTTAATTATTAATAACATTAGTTTTTTGTTTTTTTTTTATTTATTTATTTTTTTTTATTTATTAAATACCTTCATTGTGCTAATTTTTTACAAAAAATAAGATTATTTGAACAAGTGAAATTAAAATACTTCTTAACCAATGCCTTAAAGGCAGTAGATAAAAAAAACACTATTTCACTATAAAAATTAAATTTATCGATATAATAAATATATTATATAAGTTTCCATCAATAAGTTTCCATCAATTCCTTAATAAATAAACTTACTAAAGTTACATATTAATAACTTAATAAATAAATTTGCCAGTGCAAAACGTTTGACCATGATTCAACACTAATT
>NW_027116636.1:0-61836 GCF_000696795.3 Halyomorpha halys | reverse complement strand
CTTCGATTTTCGAAAATTGCTAAATAGATAAGCCTTTGTGGGGTACTAGTACCAATTTATTTATTTATAATCATAAAAAATGAAAACAAATCTTGGAATTTCATTATTTAATAATTAAGAATGTATATAAATAAAGAGGTATTTATAAAAGAGGGGTGTTTATCAGTACTAGTCACTCAAAGCGCCTTTTAAGCCCCCAGTCATTATAAACCCCCCTTGAATTGGCCCATCATTTGGTCATTAATCTTGGGCATTATACAGTTCTGAAGTTGATGACTAGAGCCCCATACATGTTCCGATCAAATATGTAACACATTGAGATCTTTACGTAAATTTTAAAAATGTCGATCAGTGTTCAGTATGTCTTATTACAACTATTAGTCAATTCTTAGAATCTTTCTTTTTTTTATAAATTTAAAGTTTAAAATACCAATAAGCTACGCTAAAAAAGCTGAATGAGATAGCACGTATAATAATGATAACTAAACATTATAGATTATGCCAGAACACTAATTTGTCTGCAGCCAGGCAAAGGGAGAGATCGTGGAACTCTTTTAGCGTTCTAGGAAAATCATCGAGAAAAGTAATTCATATCATAAGGATTGTTTTTGCAACAAGCTTACACATTTTATAAAGTAATTATTTATTAAAAATACTAACTTGAACACCCAAAATATGTAATTGTATCTTTAAAATTAATCGATCTATTCGTATATGCTTGATTCCATATCATCTGTTAAATTGTTTGTCTGAAAATTATTAATTAATTTCTCATTTCGACTCAAGACAATTGATCTTCATATATTTTAAAACGATTTGCTACCAACTATTCCATATTTTTTGGCATTACAAAGAGAATAGAAAACCACGGTTAAATGAACAAAAAAAAAAAAAGCAACATTTTCAGAAACACCACTTTAGACCATAGCCCAGTCAAATTATACAAGAAACAGGGGATAGTTCTTCCAAAAGAGCTGATTTTTTAATATACTGTAATTATATCAATTGTAAGGAGCTAAAATTCCAGCTTCAGAAAACGTTTGTGACCCACATAGCCCATCGAAAATAAATCGATCTCAGATATAACTACGTATTGCTATTAGTGAAGAAGATTTTCAAAGCCGTATCAATTTATTGTTACTAACTTATTTCGCAACGGCTGATTAAGCAATCATCCAAATAAAGTAATTTACTAGTATGTGACAGCAATGATTGATTAAAAAAAATTCCTATTTTACATTTGCATGGTAATACACGGTGTGATAGGTCATAGTAGTGCAAGAGCCCAATAAGAGAGAAAAGGCAGTTATTTCACCCCAATTTTTGATTACTTAATTGAAAACTAGGTATAATTACTGGTCAAAATTAACGAGTCTGCAATACAAAATGGTGGATGTTTCAAAATGTTAAAAATAATTACTTTTTTATTCGGAACTCTATATCAACTACCAACAATAATAGAAAATCTAAGAGAGAATCATTTAAAGAAGAGTAAATTTGCTAAAATGTAAGCCCTAATTATACCTATTTACGTTCAATAGTTTCCGGGATGTAGCTTTTTAAAAAGCAGCATTTCCTAAAATTGGTGTATGGAACGTACTAAGATTACGTACGAGATCAGTAGTTAGTGAATTTATTTTGAAAATCTATATCTCAAAAACCATTTGACTTACAGATGTCTATTAGCACTCAAATTAAAGCTAGTTCAATGAGCTATAAAGTAGTTTCTGACATTTATTTTCGTAGGAGTAGTAGTTTTCATGTAATTTGCTAAAATAAATAGCTGTATAGTTGTTCCGCAAATTTTGTCAAAGTTATGTTCATATGTGAATATCATAAAAACTACTACTACTCCTACGAAGATAAGTGTCATAAACTACTTTATAGTATTTTAAATTTCCTTTATTTTGAGTGCTAGCAGACATATGTGCTTCTTATGGGTAAAGAGTTATATTTTTTCAAAAATCCAACATTTTATACGAACAACTAGAAATTAACATTTTGTGAGTTTATTTTGTCAAATATCATAAAAACTGCTAGTCCTAGCAGACATCTGTACGTCCAATGATTTCTGAAAGAAAGTTTTTCATAAATCAAACCGATTGTCCGAAAAACTATAATAAATTTATTTTAGCAAATTTCATGAAAACTGCTATTCCTAGGAAGGTAAAGGTCATAAACTACTTTATAGTAAATTAAACTAGCTTTAATTTGAGTGCTAATAGACATCTATACGTCTAATAGTTCCTGAGATATAGATATCTCAAAATCAATTAACTAACTATCAATATTCTTTTGGCCTCCGGGGACAACGTCAACCTTTAGTGCCAAAAAATTGGAAGAATTTGTTAATGTTCCTAAAGGATAACAACTTGTATCGAGAAATGTAACCACTAAATCCAGAAACGGTTCCATTAACCTTATAGTTGTATACGGCACTTAAAAATTAAGCAAATATAATAACTTACTATAAAGTAGTTGATGACATTTATCTTCATAGGGGTAGGAGTTTTTATGATGATGTTCACACATAAATTTGGAATATTTGTCCGAACAACTATAAATCAATTTATTTTAGCAAATTTCATGAAAACTACTACTCCTACAATCATTAACTACTTTTTATCTCATTAAACTAGGTTTAATTAGAGTGCTAATAGACATCTGTATGTCAAATGGTTTTTGAGATATAAATTTTTCAAAATAAACTCACTAACTACCAATCTCTCGATACGCCCCATTTTTATGAAATGTTGCTTTTTAAAAAGCTATATCTCGAGAACTATTGGACGTAAATAGCTCTATTGGGGCTAATATTCCAGCAAATTTACTCTTCTTTAAATAATGTTCTTTTAGATTTTCTAGTGTTATCTTGAATTATCTTGTGCAAATCGAGCCATATCGAACATTATTCATTTTTTCTTATAGTTTACATTTTTTTCGGTGAAATCTAAATTATTGAACATAACAATAATATAAATTTACTGAAAAAAGGTAATAATACTATAAAACTGCATTAAAACTAGAGTTAAAAACTATTATTATTACCAACAATAGAAAACAGTATTATTAATACTCAATTGTTAAAAATATATCAAATTGCTTGTAGATTTTAAGGTATAGAGCTCCGAATTAAAAAATTAATGTTTTTTAAGGTTTTGAAACAGCCGCCATTGTTTATTCCCCAAACCTATACTTGGCAGACTCATCAATTTTGACTAGTTTTCATTAAAGTAATAAAAAATTGGGGTGAGATAACTGCCTTTTCCCTCCTCTTGGGCTCTTGTACTATAGCGACTGTCGGTAATAATGACCGTTTGCCTGGTCCTCTAGAGGTCGTTATGAATTATATCCAGAATAACTCTAAAACTTAGCTCCTAGGTAAACCTGTAAGGTAGTTTATCATATTCTGTTTTAAAGTAGTTAAATTTTGAGGATATAATAAGCTCTTCACAATCATTAGTTTTAAACTTTCTTTACAAATTGATCATTTTTGCAAAAAGCACTTAATGTATTTTTCGTTATCACCTCATATTTTTGAAAATATCTTGAGAACTATTCGTTATACGAGGACATATATAAAGAATGAATTTGAGGCAAATTTTATTATCTTTCATTTTATTCTATAAGAGAACAATGGTCCTCTTTAAAATTGTTAATTAACTTTATATGAAAATACAGATAAGTGCATTTCGAGAAAAATACAAAACAAAAAAGTTTTCATAAATCATAATGCAAAACGCTGACCGAATATACGAAACACAAAAGCCATTAGTGCACTCAAGAATTAAAAAATTGGCCCAGAGGTAAGTCAAAATAAAATGTAAATAAAATGACTACAAAATATACTAAAGCCTATGAAATTGTTATGTTTACTAGTTCATTATTTTTACTCTTCTGGCTGAGAGAAAGTTTTAAACAAAGGATTCATTCCAATGATGGTAGGGTTGACCAATGTGAGCTTAGTTGTGGGATATTTTTATGAAGAAATGAGACGAAATTAAGCTCGAGTAATGTCCCGTTCATACCCAATTTTCTATCACATGTTTGGCAATGTGCTTTTAAAACTTTTCCTCAGCCAGGAGTGTGAAAAATGATGAATGAAGGAAATATCTTTTATTTATTTAATTTATAAAAAAAAATATGATAATTTATCACTTGAACAATTTTTGAAGTATTTAATTTGTTTTATTAGAATTCAATACAATAATCATTTAAAACTTGTAACTGGAATTTTTTTTAAATTTATTTGAAAATGTATTTTTTGATGTTTTTGGTTCTGTCATTTTTAAGATTTATCCTAAAAATTCACTTATGGAACAAATGAATAATGATGGAATGAAATAAAACCTAATTAAATATGCGTCCAGTCTAGTTTGGATTCCGTACACTCGATATTTATTTATATGCATTTTTCGATGTTTTGAGCAACCTACTATTTTTAAGATTGATCCTAAAGATTCACTTGTAGAATGAAAATAAAACTAATTAAATTTGCATCCAATTCAGTTTGAATTCTGTATACTCAGTATTTACTATTTATATTAGAATTCAATAAACGTTTAAAATTTTTAACTTGAATTTTTTTTCTTCCAAAATGCTTTTTTCGATATTTTGGTTAACTGTAATTTTTAAGAGAACTATTGAGCTTAAAAATCCACTTGTAGAATATCTAATTATATTCATTTATATCATAAATATCTAATTATAAAATAAAGTCATAAAATATGGTTATAAAATGAAATCTAATTAAATTTGCTTCCAATCCATTAGTTACGTCTGTACATTTTTTTTTTTTTTTTTTTTTTTTTTTTTACGTCTGTACATGTAAAAAAATAGTTTTAAAATCGTTTTGAAGATATTTCACTTTATGAGAGCGGATTACAAAAAAATTATCTTTAAAAAAATATGGCCAATTTTTAAAGAAATTATTGTAAAGAGCTCACTTTGGTCTTAAATATTAAATTATATTTAACTAATTTAACAAATAATGGGACAATGTTTTATAAAAGGTGAATAGTTTTGAAGTGATTTGGTAGCTACTTGCACAATTTTTTCAAAGCAACAAACTTGATTTCTTACTATTGGTAAAGTTCCCTATGGCCTATTAGAAATTAGCATTATTGTTTAGTATTAATCTTTTGTACACACAGATGTATAATTTGTTTGAACTATTATGATTTGACAAACGTTTCTGATCGTATACTGATTCAGAGAATCTAACCATTGGAGATCACCAGCGTACTACAATTTAAGTAAATCTACTCAGTTAGATCCATTCTTCTCATTTCCGTTAGAAGCTATCCAAATGAGGGTAAAGTATTCTTTCATAATAAAAAAAATGACAAAGATTTTAGCGAAGCAATCATTCTTAGAATGTTGACCCGGTAGGTAGTTGTCATTGCTTAATCGATGAAGCAGTTAAAATATTCAGTAGGAGTAATTTCATGGCTTGTAAGTGGAATTCGTTCCTCAATAATGTTTTCCATAATTATCATTAGCTCGAATAATAAAGCAATTTAATCTAATGTAAAGTTTCTTAAGATTGTGCACTTAGGAATTTATATAAGCTATTTAAAACAGACGTCAATAATGTTATGGGAATTGAAACAATATTTACTCCCTTTCCATAGCGGGCTTTAACTTATTGATTTAAACGACCAAATACTGAAAATAACTAATAATAGCATAAAAAATATTCAAATTCATTCGCATTTTCTTTGGCTCAACTACATCATCATTAAGAAAACTTAATTTATTTTTATTTTTCATACTCTTATAGATGTTATAAAATTCTTTATTATCTTTTATTTTTACTTTAATTTATGTATTTTTATGTTATGTAGTTTCAACGATTTTAGTGTTTAAACATTTACACTCTTATCTTGGGAATACTAATATTAACGAGTTTTATAGTTTCCTATCATCGAATAGTTGAAATATTTCTACCTATAATTTTTCGGAAAAGTTACGTGTAGGCCACTACAAATGGGTCTGCAGATGCGCTATCCAAAATTGTTCAATTAATGCTTAGGCTCAGTTTTTTCCCAGTACTTTTGTTTGCTATGATAAATTTTGTCGAAATTTGCCTCATATTTGGGAGAAAATAAAATACCAGAAGTCCATTTGCTCTTCAATGGACCTCCTGCATGACTTAGCTCCTTAAGTAATATAGATAACTTTGAAAAACTCTCCAAAAACTTTCAGCTGCAATGGAGTGGAATGTTAGCTGCATTGTAATCTTTGCTTTAAATTAGCGACCCGTTTCAATTAAAAACGGCCTCGTTCAGTTCAAGCTTAAATTTTTTTCACGTGTATTTATTAACACGTTGAAATTTTGAGGAAATATATGGAAAAAATTGAAACATCGCCAATCCAATTTAATTATGAACGTTGTTTGAAGTGAGCCTTCAACCTAAGGTCAGATGCTACTTTATTTTTGAATGGCTGGTTGGATATTTTTGTGGACTGTGTGAAATTAATTGAAATGAAAATAAGACATAACGTGACAGAAAGAGAATTTATTTACAATTTAGAGGTTTTTTGAACAAGAGAGAATGTGAATGTTAAATACTAAATCTATTGTAACTACAAATATGAAGGGTGGCCGAAACAGAACATTTATGTATTAAATAAATCAAAAATTTGTATCCTTTTTTGTCTCAACACCTTTTATTTTCCACCAGTCCAATGTTTCGGCCATTTTAGCCATCCTCAAGAACATCTTCAATTATAATTTCTTCCTCACATTAATTTAAAGTTACTTTTGCAGGCTATTCTGCCCAGGTCATTTCCTTTATTATAAGTCAAAAGCCTATTTTTTTAAAATTTAAAATCATAAATATTTAATTCTTCTTATATAAGATTATCCACAACAAATTCACTACCACATAACTCTATAGTTGAGGTTATTTTGATCGGTGGCTATGAAAACTGCAAAATGGTGACTTACTCATGTATTCATGCTTCATTTTTCTTGTCCTCCGTGTCCCTCCATCTACCCTCTCCTATGGCTCTTCAGAAGTGTCCTTACTCACTCATGGTTTTCTTTACAGAACAGAAGTGAAGAAAAAAAGACAGCATCTGGCCAAAGTTCGCCGACGGGTGTGAGCGTCTTTTTTTTTCTTTCTTGGCTCTAGCGTTACTAATTAGCCATATGATTATAGTATGAGTTTCAAGTGTTCCGTTTAAACAGGAAAACATAGTTGCTGAAATTTGAAGTATGCAGTATTCTAATTCTGATATGGCGTGAAAAACAAATATTATCGGATCTTTAAAGAGAGTTCCATCGACTTCCTCTACAACTTAGCTATGTTTCTAATTCAAATACTCTCGTAAACCTCTCTGTTGAAAAAGAGTGCAATTGTGGTTTTAGCTCTTTTTTTTGTCTTAGAAAAGGAGCTGAGAAGATTATACTAGAGGCAAAAACCTTATCTAGAAGTAACCAATCTATTCTAACCAAACCAAGCTCTCATTTCGAGAGACTACCACCACAAACGGCTTAAACAGGCTTGTTTGATTCAATCGGCCTCGGTTTAACAATACAAAATTTGATGCAATATTTCTGTGTCCAGTAGGGTCCCGATGCATGTAAGTGAAGGATTTTTAATAGCGAAAGTATATGATCAAAGTAATATTGACTATAACAAAAATATAAAAATGTGAATTTGATAATTTTTATTTAAAACTCATCATTCTCAAATAAAGTATTCACGAATTGACTTGGAGTGAACATTTGTTCAAAGGTTGTTCTGAAAAGCTGAAGGGATGAGTTATGTCAAGAATATAAGAATAGAAAGATTAGTTTACCAGATTGTAGCGAGTAAATTTGCAGAGAATGAAGTATGAGGATAAAAATTCGTGAGCTCTAAATATTATGTACCCACAAAGTCGAATAGATACTGAAGGAAGATTTAATCGCAAAGGAAGATTTAAACCTTACAGTTTTCAACTGATCGTCTAATTTTATTGGAAATGAAACAAAAGTTCATTTCCATATTAATGTGATTTAAATTAATTTTTAATCTGTGAAAGTCATTTTAAAAATGTCATTTTAATTAAAAGAACTTATTATTTTTGTATCAAATAATATGCTTAAAAATGAGATTTAAAATTAAATAACATATACATATATAATAGGGAGTGGGTAGCTCATTGGCAAAGGATTGGGCTACAAACTCCAAGAACCAAAGTTCGAATCCGGCTGTAGCAGATAATTATTTTAGGTTCACTTTAGACGTGAGTCAGCCCTGTGGGTTCGCGAGCCACCCAGCCTCATACCCTTAATCGAGTGTGATTCTGATCAAATCACCTTGCACAACCATTGGTCTAGTGACAGTACTTCTTTGCAACGTATTGCACCGCTAACCCTTCATGGGTTGTAGCGGTACATATTTTTTTTTTTTTAAATACATATATAATATTAAAATAGTAACTGTTGTTCCAATAGTGCAAGAGCTAATGTAAGAGATTACCGGAGTGAAGTTCAAACAGAATTCAGGAGAATAGGATTCAAGATAGATAAAGGTTGTGGAACTCGGACTTATCCAACAGACTGACAATAGGAAGTATCTTTTTATCTTGGAAAGAAAATCGATGGAGCCACGTGGAGATCATTATATGGAATTGGTTCCCAAACAACAGACTGACCACAAGTTAGTAAACCCAGACCATGATGTTCACCGGTAAATGGACCCCTCCAATCTCTCTACACAGCATTGATTTGTGCTATTCATTATTAATTATTTTTTTAAAAATGAATAAAAACGCCAGGATAGCTTTGCTTCAAAGAGTGTTTCACCAGTGAAGACGGCAAGTGACATCAACCTAAATATAGCCTACTTATTTATAATTTTTTGTTTTCATTTTTTTTTTTACAGTTTTTCTGATCACAGGATAATTAAACACTTTTCTTCATTGACAAATTATAATGTATTGGTAATTAAAATTAATTTTTATTATTTTAATGAGGTTCTATTGGGTTCTTTTTAAAGATAATACTTACAAAAAGAACAGTTGAATACCCGGCTGAGGAAAAAATATTGCAAGGAGAGAAAACAGGAGAGGAATTTGCCAATAGATGAAAGGAATTCCAGTAAAAATGAATAAAATTACATTTATATATATTTTGCTCGAATAATTCCTTTTCTTTTGTAAAATATATTATTAGTCATAATAAATGACATTTAAAACATCTTTCATAACACAGAAAATTAAATGAGCTAAAAACTGTTCGCTATTTATTACACATTTATTTATTTAGTATTTGTACAATACTATTATCAAAGACGCAAATATCAGATGGTAATCTGGCAAATACCAAGAGTCTCGGATATCTTTTGTTTTCCATTTTTTATTCCATTTATAGAACATTTCCAATTTGAAAAATTAAACATCTGCTTGCTAATTTAAAATTATTGTGGTAAAGTGGGTGACAGTTTTAATTTAATTTTGGTTCTATATATTAACAGATTTGTATTCATCTATATTTTAGCAAGTGCCCTTTCTTCATTCTGCTTTAACACACTTGATTTACATAGAATAGAAGAGAAGCCACTAAGGGTTTCAAACTATTTTATATTGTATCTTCAGCACAATATTAAAAAAATATAATTTTTGTTTCTATAACCCCTATTTCTGAAATTTATTGTTTTTAACATGAATATACACCAATATATATTTTAATTCTGCACTTCTGTAGTTGCCTACATTTTAAGGAGTTTTTGTGTTGTAGTGGGCGTTCTTTGAATTTTATAATGTGCAGGGGCACACATTGGCTTAGAAATTTAAACTAAATCTAAAAAACTTATTACCTATATACGTTTCGTGGCACGGCTTAGAGAAAATAAGGATTGCAAACATTTTATGAGGATTTTATTTTAATTAAACATTTTCTTAGTTTAAAAACTTTCAATCATTATTTTTTCTAAAATTAGTTATTATGTCGAGATAGTGTACCTAGATGACAGTAGTACTAGTACTGAGCAGATGTATTTATGGTTATATAGTTCGAATAGTTGTATTAATAGTTCACAGTAGTGCTAAGTACGTTTCCTCCAACTTTAAGAAAAATACAATTAAAGGTTTTCTATTTTAGTAAAATTACAACTTTTTTAATAAAAAATAAAATAGTTTTTGTTACATATCATTAGTATTAAAGTATTTCATACTTTCATTATAAGGGAGTGGGTGGAAAAAAAGGATTTTTTCACCCTCTTTCTTGTAATTTGAGACATGTTATCTATTTATTCTAACATGGTAGGGGTTAATTTTTATTTCGTGGGACCGCCACAGAAATAAAACTCGAACAACCAGGCTGGATTTTAATTGGCGCCGCTATAGTAACAGGCCAGTTAAAATTGGCGGCATTACTGGTTTGGCTACTTTCAGCCCATAGCTTAATTCCTTATCCAGTGTCACCTTACATAGCTATGTTGAATCGAATTGAATGTTTGTTTGTTTTTTTTAATTCAGCTAATGTAGTGTAGACTTAGTTTCCATTTGGTTCTCAAGTTAACATTTATCGAAGATGAAAGTGAGAAAGCGTGTTCTACACATACTGTTCCTCCTTTAATGCTCACTTCCACTTGAGCAAACAAATTTTCTGCTTCACGGTATCCAAGGATTCTTTGTGCTAATATAGCTCTCAACGATTTCGTAATATTGTTTATCAAGGAGATAACTCGGTAGTTTTCTAGATCTTTTTTGTTCCATTCCTTCTTCAAGATTAGATGAAATTTTGACATTGGCCTGAACTGCGTGTGTTTCTGTATATGCATTATGCAAGTAGAAAGATTAAAGAGGTATATTCTTATTAGATGACAGGAATTTAGTAGAGGAATAAAAACAAGAAAAAAAGGAAATTCTTGCTGTGCTGCCAGTTATTAGTACGGACTCTCTTCTCTACTTTTCCCTTCTCCTTACTTCCCTTTTCCCTGCTTGGTATGTCAGAAATGACCGGTTATCGGTGAAAATTAGTTATTTTTAGGAAACAGCAAAGATACATTATTTTTATAACACGAAAGTAATCATTACATTTTAAACATTATCCTCTACATGGTTAACACAAATAAAATAGTCTACAGTTTACATGTAAGATTTTGTTTGGTAATCTGAATATGTTTGACAAAATTAACGAAGAACCAATGAAGTGTGAAGTAGTCATTCACTTCCTTATTGAAGAATTTTACTGTAAATGTGCCATTCTACGTCTGCAGATATACATAAAACATTAATTTAAGATTACATAGGTACCACAAAATGATATATATATATATATATATATGATGTTTGTTAAGTATGGAAAATGTTTGACGAAAAATTTAATAAAATATGTTGGTAGAATATTATAAAAATATTTTTCTTGCAGGAATTCTTGATTTAAAAGAAACATTTTTCAAAATGCGTTGGAGTGTTGGTGGATTTGGAGTGGTTACTGGCTTCAGACCATCTTTGATTTTCTCTCGACCCTCTTTTTCAGAGTATTGTTCATACCCAAGCCATTGAACTTGAAAATAATCTCTCAATGAATGTTGAATAGTATTCCTTTATGAGGTCGGGGCGCCAAACCTAAGTTAAAATGTTTAACATTGTATTTCAATAACGTATTTGCCTTGTCTGCCATTTTATACGATAAGGCAGAAAAAAGATGGCTAGCAAGTAACTGAATCGGTGTCTTTAAAAATCTCAATGATTTTAATCAATGTAGGGTTTTTTTTTTTTTTTTGAGATTTTAAGGAAATATCATCTTTCCTGATTTGAACTTGGTTGATGTAGTATCACAGCCTTCCATGGTATACAGAAGCAAAATGTTAGCCATTGCTCGACCAAGTTTGCGATCGGGGATGAATTAATTGATCCAAAATTTATTCGTCATACTTCAATAATCTTAACACCCAATTTCGTATTAATTTTTGTTATAGATATGTCGAAGACAGTTTCTTAAGAATCAAAAATCAATAGGTATCCATAATAAAGAAATTTGGTGGGGAATCCTTGCTGTCCGATACGAGACAATTTGGGGATAGTTTTACTTATTTATTTATTTATCAGTGGCTTCTAGTATTAAGGGTTGTCTTCCTGTGTATCTAGACCTATTCTCTACATCACACCGACCGGGTCAACAGTCTAGGGGGAAAAAAAGTTACTTCACCTCAATTTTTGATTTCTTTATTCTAGACTATATACAGACAGGTACTAGTAGAAATTAATGGCTTTACTAACCATATTTAAGGGGATTTAAAAATAGTGGCTTGGGAATGAAAAACTGTATGAGCTGTGTTATAAAAAAATAATTTATCATTCGCGAACCTATATCATTGAAACTACCTACTAGTCTACAAAACGTATCACAACACTATTAAAAAAAGAAATAAATGGTTGAAATATGAGCCCTAATAAAGCAGTTTTCGTTAAATAGTTTCCGAGATACAGTTTTACAAAAAGTAACATTTTATTTTTTTTCCAAATAACCAAAAATTAGTATTTAGTGAATTTGTGTGGACTAATATGAAGGAACTACTATTACTACTCCTCCGAACAACATATAGAAGTCCATTCCCTCTCAGTTGAGAAGTAATAGTAGTAGCAGGAGTAGTTTCATGATATTCACCAACATAAATTCACTAAATGTTCATCTCTCCTTGTTCGAAAAAAACTTAGTTTATGGAAAACTATTTCTCAGGAACTATTAGACGGTTGCTTATCAACTCTCAAACTAAAGGTCATAGAATATATGATGTATTATGAATATATTCTAGTTGATAACGTTTATCTTTGTAGGTGTAGAAGTTTCCATGATATTCACCAAAATCCATTCACAAAACATTGATTTTACGTACTTTGAAAAAAAAAAAAGTTGGTTTTTGAAAAACTACATATCGAGAACAATCCTAAAGAGCCCTGCTCCCATAGCTTATATTTTATAAAATATACTCTACTTTAAATAATACACTATGAAGCATTTTAGAGTTGTCAGTAGTAAGGATATGGATCTCCGAATATAAAATAAGCCAAAAAAGATTAGGTTTTTCCCATTAAATTCTTCAATATTTGAATTTGTATTGACATTTACTGTATTTCTTGTAAAGGGCAGGTGAAAATTGAATTATTTTCTAAAATAAATTATTCGTGACTTCTGGAATAAAAAAGGCGACTGAGTTTTTCATTCCCCAGTTGTGAGGGTTATAAATTTGTTATAGACACTGAAACTGCTCTTGAATGTACTCATTTTTATTTAGAAATCTAAGATTTATCATATTAAGTAACCAAAAAAATAAAATGTTATGTAAAAAAAGAAAACATTTCATACTTTGTGTTCAAAAGTATTCACGTATCCAAAACCTAGATAATGTGCTAATGATTCTACATGTATAGATGTATTTGTAATGAATAATAGAAGTTTTAGGACAAGATGGTTTAAATAATGTTTTGGCTTTGAAATGGTTTCGGTATTTGCTGATCCATTACAGTGCTATCAGAGCGATAACAAGAGCACTGAATCATTTCTCTTGACGTCTTCTATTACAGGCTTCGAGCTTCCTTGGCTGTTTGCCATAGCGAAAACAGACCGTTTATTCAAACACTCTCAAAGCCTGTCATAACCTCCAGTTCTATAGCTATAACTTGGCTTGTAGTCAACTAACTGTTTATCATTTTAACCCTAATAAGCTTACTTCAATTAAGCGGGAGATATAATCTATGTTTTGAGGTTTGGTGGACAATGATACAATAAAAATTAATATTCTAGTGTACACTAAGAAATCAGGCCATGCGGTATCTGGAAATATTTTTTCGGTGGCTCTACACAGCTTGTAGATCTTTGACCACCCTAACCAGCCTACACGCCTACCTGTCCTTGGGTCATTGCATTCCTGTTTGTGGCATGTAGCTCTTTCGCAACTTAGTTGATTTTGTCTATCCATCTGGATTTTGCATCCCACGTGGTCTCTTGCCAATTATATTCATAGTATGCATTCATAGTATAGAGGATTTCTTCGAGCCATATATCCTGCCCATCATAGTCCCTTACCATCCTGAGACATTAACTTACCACTACTTATCATAAGATATTGACTGAGCATTTTCTGCAAGCAATTCACTGTTAGTTTTTCTCCTCCACGTGTTAAGACTCTGATCCCAGATAGCTCCTGTAATTGTACAGAAGACTTTCCTTTCAATGCTCGTGATTATAGCAGCCGTTCATCAGGGCTGGCTTTATCATGGCAGTGTACACCCTTGGCTTCAGATATTTTAGGATTTCAGTGTTCTTAAAATAGAGAAGAAGTCTCTGTTTTCGCTTAATATACGCTGATATTGATAAGTTGATCATTTATTGAGGTTATTGTTGTCTATATATACTAAAGCTATTTGGAACCTTTGAATATATACTTATGTAAAATTCTTATAACATATACAGAAAATGTTTAGCTGTTGCAAGTAGTTAAAAGAAAAACATTAAAATCTGTACCGTAACAACTCAACCATTCATGATGGTTAGAGGTTCAGTAATTTGTAAGGAAGTACTATTTCTTGAACTACGATTGTGCAAGGAGGTGATTTTTTCATGATCACGCTCTACCGTCAGATTTTTCCCCAATTGGGGCTACCCACTATATAGAGGCTTGATGGACCCCAGAGGACTCCTGAGCTCCTAGGGCTGACTATATAATTAGGCTATAGGGTGAATATATAATTGTCTGTCACAATCGAATTCTAATCCGGGTCCTTGGAGGTGGTAGTAGTGCCTTACTAAGTGAGCCAAGCTGTTTCCCTTTAACAGCTAATTTACTGAAAAATCATAATATGCATTTATCCGCAGGAATTGCAGGAATGAAGTCGCTCTGTCCCTTAGGAAAAGCATTCTTACCACATTACGTATTGGCCAACACCATCGCACAATCGAGTATTTTGCCAATCTAGTAGGCAGGAACTTGATTTTCTTTAGATCTACTTTACAAAGAAATGGTCAATGTGAAATCTTAGAAGAATATACATGTACAAAGTGTAATGCGCAATGTGCTGATGTGCGAAATCGTCATCGACTTCAGTGACGATGTTTTTATAAAGCGGAACCCATATTTTGGTCAGCTAGATTAAAGAAATGCACCGCTGTGCATCTACTCTGTCCAAGATTTTAGATATTGCTATATTCTATATCCAGTATTTATACACTTTATCATACAGTTTAATTCAAAAACTTATTGTTTAGTTTTGTGATAAATTATTGAAAAGTTTTATTATTTTCAAGACGTCATTTATTCAGTCCAGGTACAAATTATTTGGCGAAAATGCAATTAATTGAATGGAAAGACTTTTTTCTCTATTTTTGTACTTCATAAAATTTTAATTTTATTTCCAAAATTAACCCTCTAACATAAGATCCTCAAATAATATGATTCAACCCAAAGAAAGTTAGAACAAAAAATAGACGAAAACATACTACATTTATAACAAGGTTAATCAGTATAATGGAATTTTTCCTTTGCGTGGTTAGGGCTCGGCATTCAAGCATGATAAATATTGCCTGAATATTTATGATGTTATATCTGCCAGATGTAAATATACAAAAATGGTTAGGAATCGTTATTTAGTATTTCTGCTACCAAGCAGTTCGATTCATAAATAAATGGAATGGACAATTCTTTTGATTGCCCTCAACTTAAAAATATTTTACTAAAAAATATTTCTTTTAAAAAGATATTTGAATTTCTATATAAGGCGGTATCACAGCATAAATATTTAGGCCTTTCATACAAGTATTTATTAAATTTTAACGTATTTTTAGTGTACAGCTCCAGTAATATACAGCTTTTTTCTCATCTTTATTATATTCACCTCACTCTGCTTAATGTTCTCATAATGTTAAAGAAATCCTATGAAGTAATTAGAAAGTATATAAATCTAAAAATTTTGTATATTAATTTAAGGTTGTACGACTACTGGTAAGATTTTAGAGAACATATATTTACTGTGTTTCTAATTAGATATTCGAACGGATGTTAGAGGAATATTTTCCCAGCAAATTAATCGGTACTCAAACGTAATTTATTTTTCAATGAGAAAATGTCATATAAACTCGGCAACACCAAAATATTTTGAGAATCTTTTGGGGAATAAACTGACATCTTTGTTGCAGCGATATATTAAGGCTTGTCTTACAGTAAGTCTCACAATTCCTTTATCAGGACAAGCCATTGTAAAGGTTGCCTGACATTTACCACTCTAGAGATAAATTTAAGGTTGATGAATCAAGAACGCTGGATCAAATCCGTGTAAACGATAATTATAATTTCTTCTAGTAAATAATTATTTTATGCTAGATGTGTTTAGGATAAGATTGATGCATAGTAAGCGATGTGAGAGACTAAAGATACATTTTTCATGAAAAAAAAATATATACATAAAACTGCTGACCGTTGAAAAGATTTAAAGAGCTAAAAATCTATATAAAACTGGCACAACTTGTTCACAATATATCATTTCGTTAATTAATTATTCATTTGCAGAGTGTTAATGATTATGAGTTTATAATAAGAACATGAATAATTCAACTTGTTTGTTTAGTTATCTTAATTTAGTAATTATTAGAAGAATTCAAAACAAACATTTGAGTATTTTAAAGAGCACAAAATACGTTTTATCAATTGGTGGATAATTGGAATAAAAATTAATATCAGTGAAACATCATCATCATCATCATGATATGCATTATAACCAGGTACGGTTTCTTCCCGTCCCGCATCAGGACATTGGCTCCGTTTTTCTGTCTTGCACTAGAGTCTACCATGCTCTTGTTTCAAGAAATTTCTGTATCGCGGTTTCAACTTCATCTGTCCATTTCAGTGTTACCCGTCCTCTCTTTCTTTTCCCTTCCACATACCCAAACAATAATTTCATAATAGGAGAGTCACCATCCATTCTTGCAACATTTCCAGCCGATCGCAGTCTTGAGAGGCTTAAATAATGTACCACATCCAGTTCTACAGGTAGATTTGGTACAACTTAGCATTGTGCCTTAGCCGATACTGGTCGCCGTTCTTTACATGGTCATACATTCTTCTTAAAACTTTTCTCTCAAATATTATTGAACTGTTGGCATCCCCACGTGATTAGGGCCTTGTTTCGGAGGCATAAGTTAGTACTGGCCTCTATAGAGAGATTGTTGTGTTTCTTAACGGTAGATGGCTTCTCAATGTTTTTGCCAGCCTAAACTAACACTTATTTGCCTAACTCCAAGGTACTTAAAATGATTACAGGTTATTTCGTGATATGATAACAGATTTCCTAACAATGAGGCAGTGAATACATGAACAACTCCTGATTTAAACATAATAATGTTTCTCTCACTATCTGTTAGCCATGGAGTAGCCTTAGTCCATTTCCTGTATGTCTTTCAGTTTAGAGCCATTCCTCCTAGTCCCTTTCCAAGCCCGTCTATACAATCATTATAATACGTCTTCGCCTACCAAACGTGATAAAAAATGAGAAAAATAACAATAAAAAGAGACAAGTAATGGATATAAAAATCCAATAAAAAAAAAAATCAGGATTAGAGTAAAAATGATCCAATATAAATTGCATCCAATACGACTCACAGGTTCCGCTTACGCATGCGCAAATGTATTTTCCTTGACACGTCTAAATTTCTTAATTAAATTTAAATTAAAATTCGTCTGATTTAGCCCAATAATGTAGGAAAGTTGGGGATTAGTGTAAGGATGGTCTAGTATATTTAGTTTATTTAAATTTTATTTATATACAATTATGGACGTATCCTGGATACGTCAACAGTAGCAAAATTGATATTGTGTCTAAAAGACCAATCATTCTTAATTTTATTAAACATTTTTTCAAAATCAACAACCTCAAAAACATCCATAACAATAATAAAATAATTAGGTCCGGGTGGATCTGTTATATTGCCCACTCTGCAGCTGCTTATGACTTCTGTTTAATACTTCATTTAAGAAACATGAACTTGTTAATTATTTATTAATGATTCAGTTGGTAACTTGGAAACTGTTGGACCATGTTATTACTTGATATAGCTGATCAGCGGAATTAAGCACCAAGTGCGTGCTTCCATTCCATTAGCTCCATGTTTAGTACCGGTTGGTTGGATAAGAAATGATTGCACAGTGCACAGTTTGTATCACTAGTTCATATAGAAAGTACAGTTAATTCCAGCTTGACGTTTCGTTTTAACAAAATGCATCAAGCAACTATAGAGTTTTTGCCATTTATTGCGTACAATTAAATACTTAAAAAATGGCGTTTGACGATCGTTACATATTATTTTGGCGATGTACGATACCAAACTAAATCTATTTGGTGTACATAAATTGATAGCTTATAATTTTTTTCCTTTAACTTCCTTCCACAATAATCTCTTTTTCTTATCTTTTGAAATTAATGACACTAGAAATAACGGAATTTATGTATACAAGCTGACTAGAGATAATGTGGTGATAAAAAAAAAAAAAAAAAATACAATATTCTTTTGCTTATAGATATCATTTTTTTTTATTACATGATCCTCTGGCTTAAAAAATATTTTTAAGTGCTGTTCTATCATTTCCGTCTCCTATTTCCAAGGACTTAAAATTTTTATAAACTGAAGAATTTGTTAGGAAAATTCTTGATTTATTATTCATAAATAGGAATATCAAACTCATACACATTTTGTAAAAAATATAGGAATAAATATTAAAATTATTATTTTTAAACTTTCTGTTGTAAGATATGATAGTTCTTATAAAGCATGATTCATTGGTGTTTTAGATTTAAATAAAGTGGCTAAAAAAAAAATTAGAAAAAAATTCATTGCAGTTGTGGAGAAGCACGAACACAACACCGACAACTATTTTTGCAAGAGGACATGCGATAACTAAATTTCTAAATTATTATGATCACATAAAGCATATCTATGCACAGCTTCACACATATAAATGTAAACATAGCATGACACACATTAAATACAAAATTCCTGTTATATTAAATTAGTTTATAATTGAGAAGGTGGAGTATAGGAGAGAGGATAGTTTTAAAATCATGATCAAGGATAAAAGGGTTTGAATAATGTTGTAAGGGAAATAGAAAAAATAAAACAATCTCGAAATACCTACTTAAATATTTATTGTTCTTCACAAATTTCATTTCGAGAAATGTGTAAATTAACAATGGAGATCTCTATTCATGAAGAGTCTTGCTGTTCCATATTAGTTTAGTTGATTATTTTGGGCCAAACTGATTTAAAATAATTTACCTGGACTGTAAAAAAGTTAAAATATTTCTTCTATGTACCAAAAAATCGGCATCACATTCTAATCTTCAGTTAAAAATTACTCATTCCACCTTCCAAGAAAATAATTAGAACGAATCAATAATGCTATCAATAGCTTCCGACAAAAATCAATTAAATTTTCATCAAACCTAACGGGAAACTTGAATAACTTTCTAAAACATGACATAAGAATGACTCGAAAAGTTTTCGCCGACATAAAAGTCCCCTAGCTGAATAAAGAAATAAGAAGTGTATTATTGAATACAGTGCTTCTGAGAAAATAAGATGAACCTACTTAAAATGGCGTAGATCAGTCGAAATGACTTTTCAAAAATGAAATAATTAAAATAGGAACAAACATATAATTCTTTAACATTTAAAATGCGTACAAGTAATTGACAGTATTTTATCTAATATTTGAATCACATTTGGTAATAATTGAAAAATATGTACAAATATTTGAAGTCAAATGTACTATGTCAAATGAAATACAGTCTTAAGTATTTCTCTAAATGTTGGGAAAGTCCAGCTGCAATTTTGTGTTTTTCGACAGCTGCTAAAATTGTGCTAAGCATCGGAATATAAAATGAAATGCCTCCAGCGGTGACGTACGAAGCCTATTATATAGACATATAGACAAGATGCATGACTATGTATAGACATAATGTTAAGATACACACCGAAGATTACCGTGCGCTGATCGGACCTGGCTGAGAATTGAGGTCCCTTAGCGGTAGACTGGCGGGGAACTGGGAGGGTGCTACCCCCACCACGCCCGGCTCCCCAGCACCGCCTAGCAACCGCCCTCAGCTCCTCTCCTCTCTCGTCAATTGGAGAAATTCCTCCATCCGTTCGCTCCAATAACCGATTAATGGCTCTTCGTCTCAGAAAATTAATATCACCCATGGATGAATCGCCTCCAGCCAATATCCCAATATCGAATAAGAACAAGCAGTTAAAATAAGCTCGTGTTTCAGGGCGAGTATTCAGCAACGTTATAATGAAAAATTAGCACACTTAGGATGACAGCATGCCCATGTCAATGGGACAGAAACATAATCTAAATCAGTGGTTCATAAGGTCCGAATCTTATTATTGATAAAACAGTTATATTGTTTGCATTATCCGAGGTTTTAATGTTAGCTGAACGGTTTAAACCTGTACATACATTATTTAGATGTTTCAGAATACAATAGTAAAACATTTTCGAGGGAGACCCCCTTTGTCCCAAAACGGGAGTGGAGGTGATTCCCGTGTTTTTTTTTTTTTTGACGTGACAACGTCTTATAAATCATTTTGCGGGATGCAATGTTAGAAAAAGTGTCCCGTAACGGAAGTAGATTGTTTTGTTTACATTTAATACAAAACATTATTGGATAACTATAGTAACCATTTAAACATTTATTGTTTTGTTTACATTTAATACAAAACATTATTGGATAACTATAGTAACCATTTAAACATTTTACTTATATAAACTTTTATTTTTGACGTGACAACGTCTTATAAATCATTTTGCGGGATGCCATGTTAGAAAAAGTGTCCCGTAACGGAAGTAGATTGTGGGGGAGGTAATTAGTAGTGTAGTAGTGGGGGTAAGAGGATTATAGATGCTGAGAGTCATGCAGGCAAAAGTGTCCCGTAACGGAGAAGGTAGTGGTGGGGATGGGTAAGAGTGAGGTGGTGGGGGTAAGAGGATTATAGATGCTGAGAGTCATGCAGGCAAAAGTGTAGCGTAACGGAGAAGGTAGTGGTGGGGGAAGGAAGCCTGAGATGATCTTTAAATTATGCATGAAATTAAGAATATGGTGATAATAATAAAATTCATTGGAATTAATTAAACTACCATCGTCCGATTATGAATAGAATATTGGAAATAAAGTCTTAGAATTAAGTATAACTGTATAAATATTTTGTATAACCAAGCAAAAATAAATATCTGAATACAATATGTGAACTGGTTTATTATTTCAAATATATAACATTGGATTGATTTTAATTTATATTTATGTAATATTAGCATAGAGTATACGTTGTCACGGAAATATGTCGCCTACACGGGCACGGTTTTTTTATAATTTCTGTCTTAATGGTCCACACATTTCTATGAGATGGAAATTACTTTTCTGTGTCTATGATTGTAATAGTTATACTTCCTTATTCCGCCAGATTCAAAATTAGACTTCATCTATTTGGAGTTGAGAGGATACGGAGATTTCCAGGATGATCATCTGATGCAATGCCAGCACTCTACCGGGCTTCTACTCTTAAAGAAATATGAAGGTGAGGAGCTATTTAGGGTCCTGCATGAGTTATTTATTAGTATTTGGCTAGACTAGAGAATTCCGCAGCAACGGGTCAAGGCTGTCATATGCCCTTTGCATACCATAAGAAAGCAGGTCAGGTGCATTCTGCATACAAGATGTACACGGAAATTCCCATCCGATATAGTATTATGGTTAGAAAACTTTCTTGTCTTCATTTTTATTTAGCGTTGGAGGAGGAATTAAAGGTCGCAGGAATATAAATCCAAGCCACGATATTTTCCTGATTAGTGTAGGAAATTACGTTTCCAACTCCTTACGTCAATTGAGATTAAGAAACGATTAAGATCGAAATAGCATCTGTGGCAGCAGTGTGGTAGGATAAAGATGTTCTTTCGATATCCTCAAGAACGTTTGAAGTAGATTCCATCAGTATACAAACCATTTCGTTCCTTCACAATACTCTTGTACTAATTTATTTTTCGCAGATCAAGGACATCTCTAAGAACCACAAAAGATACCTATAGAGCTTCAAACGTAACTTCGGAAAATGGTGTGGTAGCGATACTCAAAGCCTGCATTAGATCAGGAACTGGAATATGGTCGCACAAGACAGCCGGTCAGCGATGGCTCATTGAGTAAAGATTATGGGTACCAATGAATAAAAAAAAAAATCTAAATAATCGATTTAGAAGATTTTCAACCTTATATTATTTTTTTTTATTACTTATTTTGTAATCACAAAGTATATCTGTAATTATGTCTTAAAATTCATCTCTAAATTTTGTGAGAATCCACAAAAAAAGGCAATATGAAATATCAATGGTCTTGTTGGTTTTAGATTGACCGAAACCAGATGAGGAAGGGACACATGTCCCAGCGGCCTTGCGATTAATACAAAATAAGCTATATACCTACATGCAGTATTAAAATCAGACTTGGTTATAATACAATCAGTAACTTAAATTATCCAACACCGAATAATTATCTAAACTTGGGCCATCAAAACTTCATGAAATGATGTGTCATTTGTGTTTTGTGAACCGGACCTTCATTAACCAATTAGAAATGGAGAAATAAAATAAAACGTTGGAGAAGTTTTCATTAATTAAGACTACTTTTCCCTAATAAAAGCAAACAATCTGAAAAATATTGATATGGATAGGAAGAGCGGGAATTAAGATTGCCACTGTTCTAGTAAAGGTGGAATAGAACAAGATTCTAAGAAGTTGTGAATAATATTTTGATCGCAGGATAGCGATAGAAAAAATTTCCTCTCAAAATCAAGTAAAAAAATTCCAATTTTCAAATTTATATGAAAATCCGTATTTAAGTGTTTCAAAAGATGTTAACAACGAATCTTACTTGATTCCCCCTTCCGCCTAAAAAAAAAAAAAGAAATACTAGAACTATCTTTTTTTTTGTTTGTCATTTTTCGTGCATTTGAACATATTTAATAACTGTAATTGCGTTTTGGTTGGATACATAAACTTACTTATTTCCTTTTAATCCATAATATTTATGGTAAAATTCAAGAAGACATGTAACATCCTACTTCTATTCCAAACCTTTTAGTTGGAAAAGTTGAAAAATGTCTTGATGATTTTTATATTTCGAATTTATTAAAAAGGCCCACACAAATGATTCTCGATTTCAATAAATTAGCGTAAAATAATAGTACCTACGATGTTTATAAATAAAACATTAAAACTTGTTAAAAAAAAATAAAGAAGACTATAATTTAAAAAAAGGAACACCAGATGTAAATGGTACCTTATTTTTAATATTTTTTAAATAAAAGCTGAACAGAAAATATTGTAAAATTCATGCACTTAAAAATTGTTTTCATTTTAACCAAATAACTTTGGCGCTCACACAAGAACTGAACATCTAAAAAAGAATGTAGTACAAACATTAATCCATGTTTTCAGCAACCAGCATTTGTTAATTTGAAATGAATTCTCCCTAAAATAAAAAAATATTAGTGGTTAAATAGGATAAAATCACAAAAATTGGTAATTATATAAAAAATATGTATATAGATAAGAAAGGAATGATTTATTGGAAAATAAAGTCAGCTGTAGGAAAACATGCACAGAACTATTACAAAAATCCGCAAAATCACAAAAAATGGAATTTATTAATAAATATACAACAGCACCATCTGTAACCGAGGGAGTGAAGGCGACTGCCCTAGCAACTCGCACCTGCAGCGGCGCCTGATTCGAATCCGGTCTGGGGATGTTGACTTTTATTTCGTGGCAGTCCCACGGACTGAAAAACTTGACACTACCAACATGGTTAAGATAGGTTGGTAACCTCTTGATGTCAAAAATAACCAGCCAGGGGGTAATAAAAAAACAAATACTGTAGACAAATTAGTATCAATAAATATTACGTACTCAGAGCAACTGGACCAATTAAATCGTAAAAAAATGAAAAGAATTTAAGACCAAAAATACACAAACCAAGGGATTTAATGGATTGTGATAGGAATGCATTGTAAATAACAGGTTTTATGGTGAAGGAGATAGTGACAGATGTCGCAGCTAGCATCCTATATCTGACATTTGCTGTCATACTATCAGGATTTACTTGATCAACATGTATTTTTCATGCGGAAATGAGTCTTAAGCGGAATATAACAGTTTAACTAATAATTTACGAAATTGATCGCAAGAGGGCTTTGTTTGAGTGCGATCGTGACCAGTTGGGCGATCCCGACTGCTTCCGATTTTGGACTAGTTCTGTAGATATTCAGCTCACTTCAGGGGCACAGACAACTCATGGCAGTCTTCTTGTTGTATAGGCAATTAAAACAAAGGAAATAAGAAAACTGCGATGGGTGAATCCTGATTCATCTGAATCTTTGCAAAACTCTATTAAAAAGAATAAAACTGTAAATAGAAACATAAATCTTTGAATAAAAACCTTTTCTAAAAAGTACAGGTATAAAAAGAAAGAATGAAAATTGTAAGAAGAAACAGAACAAATAGAAAGACAAACATGATTGGTCAGCGAAGTCATTATTATCTCATAAAGATTATTAGATGGTTTATTAAAGGATTTCATTGTTGGTACTGACAATTGATGTCTCACGGTTTCATAGTAATGAAGGTCTTATTGATTCTATTGTAAAAAACACATTAAAATAACAATTATTAAGGGAAAAAATATTCGAAGCTCAACTGGAGGCAGCTGGTGACTGGAGTGTAGCGATGCACTGGCTTCCTACAGGTGCTTGGAAATTATGTCCTATTTTCTTCAAGTCTATGATAAAAAAAAAAAAATAAATAATCATGAAAATATTTTTAATAATGAAAAAAAATTATTAGTAAATAATGTACCATGCTCAACTGGAGGCAGCTATATTGTGGAGTTGCAGCAGGCGTTTGCTGAGTTATGCTTGGATGCACTTGCATTCCTAAAGATCCATCATAATGTACAATTCCTCTTGAGTTTATAGCGAAAAAATAGAGTAAATACTTTTAAAACACAGGATAATAATAATAATGAAAGAAAAAATACGTTTAAAAAATATATCGTACTGAATTGAAGTCAGGTTATATTTAGTGCAGCCGGCGGCTGTGGAGTGGTGTTAGGATGCACCTGGCTTCCTGTCCAAGCTTAATATTGATCAGAATGAAGAAACCCTGTAGTTGGATAAATACGTTTGCAGTTTTTTTTTGCTTGGTTTAATGCAACTATTGATTGCAAAACATCTAATTGGAACTAGATAATCTATTCCTCATCAAAATTTCTCCCTTCCTTTGAAAAATGAAAGATGTCAGTCAGGCTTTTCTTTAATTGCATGAAGCAGTTCATTGCCTGCCTTTTACTTTTAACAAATGTATTTTATAAAATTTAAATCATCTTTCTTTGCACAAGCAAGAATAGTGACAGTAATTAAACTAATGTCTTTAGCCTGTTCAACATAAACAAAAAAACTGCTTTGACAAAGGCATTCTTGAGCATTTTTTATTTATTTTAGCTATGGATCAAGTACCTAAGTTATGGACTTCTAAATCTCTTTAATTTTGTCTTTTCTTAAAAGACAAATCTTAAACAAATCCGAAATGTTCACCCCCTTCTTCACTGATTCTATGAAAAAAATGTTCAAAACTGTAACAATGATTGGTATCATAAAATTATGATTTCTAAAAAAAATGGGTATTTAAAGTTGGTTTTTTTAATATATCTTTATGATTATGATTGTTTTTATTAAAAATTTAAATATATTTTCAGAAATATTGAATAGATACTATTGAATGAATATTGGTATTTCTTCTAAGAGTATCAAATTGGTTGTGTTTCAGACATCTTGCAAGTAGTTGTAGATTGATAATATACACTACACTATAAGGTCAGTATTACAATTATAAGCAAGATAGTTTGCACTGTGTAAGTTGCTATCTGGTCTCTTTTTGTCATAAATGCATATCTGCACCAACTAAGTACCAATAGAAAAAAATCAATCAGAACATTGAGCAAAATTTTCCAAACTGAATTGGAGCAATTGATGCGAAACATATAACAATAGCCATTATACCTAATTCAATTTACTTCAACTTTAGATGTTGTTCATCTATAATATTAATGGCTATAGCAGATTCAGATTACCATTTCACCTATATTCATATAGAAAACTATGCCAAGGATTGTGATTCCAGAATATATAAGAATTCACCATTTAGAACATAGAATCAAATGAAGGAATTGAGAATCTCTGAGGAAAAATATCTTTCTGATGTAAGAAATAAGGTGTAAGAAATACAGTTATATATTTTTAATTCATTTATTTACAGGGGACCAGCTTTTTTTCTATAATCTTCATACAAATTTAATAATGACTGTGGTGTCCTGGCAGTAACACAAGATAAAGCAAATTCAAAATGAGACATCTGAACATGTTCAGCATTCATTTCTTCTTGCAAAGCAGCCAGGGCTGCTTCTGTGCAAACTGCAACAACCTGAATAACAAAAAAAAAACAATTTAACATGTATAAAATTTAAGGCGAAATTTCAACTAACTGGGACACACCAAAATTGGTAGAATATACGTTTTGCTTTTCTTCAGAATGAATAGTCTGATTTTCAATCTATACAGGGCATTTTGTGATTTTTAAATATAGAATTCAAGCTAATTGGGTTCTAAATCCATCAACTGAATATACGAAATACAACTTTTTTTTTTTTAAATATTGGGTTAGAACCACTTGCATAACCGTTCACTGTAACCAATAAGACATCTTGCATAATTCTTCCATATATATAGGGAAAGAAAAAACAAAAATATCATTTTATTTACAAGTGGATGGGAATGAGATGATTACCAGCTTGAACAGCAACCCTATGCTACAAAAACTAACTGTCTCATATGAATACCTGAATTTGTGAAGAGTCAAAAGTAACATTGTAATTAGCTTTCTGCTATTATTTATTACACTATTTTTGAAACTAGTTTTTATGTTTATTAAATTTTCATGGATCATGAGATTTTGACTTAATGGCTGTTTTAATTTTTTTAATCATTTTGATTGAATGTTTTTAAATTATTCAAAACTATTGGCTGTTTCACACTTTCACAAACTAAGAAATAGAAGAAGAAATAAATAATTCTTTAAATTTATTGTAAGTGAAAATGTCTTAGAATAAATTGTAGAAGTACAAATATTATTCCTAAATGTACACTTTCGATAAAACTCAACAACTAAGTTACTTGTCTTTTGTAATTAATTAGGAGAAACAATGGAAAAGGGGATGCAAAAGTGAAACCTATATTTCATGGAAGTATCCAGGATTGTTTAGAGCTGGAAAACAGGGAAAATTCTGGGTTTTTATTTTTCTCAGGACAAGTCAGGGAATCCGAGAAAAAGCTTGGAAAACTGAAAAAAAATGCAGATGAAATAAAAAAAAAAAATTTATGAATTTTTACGTAAACAAATTAAATATTTTATTTATCATATCAATAAATAAGAATTATTTTGGAATCACAATAACAACAATAAAAAAAAGTGCTCATAAGATTCATTCATTCATGACAATTTGTGAGATCATAATGACAAACCCTTATGATTAATGATTCTCAATTGTGATAACTAATTTTTATGGGAATTTAATTCTCAAGCCATTTTGTTTTTTATATAAGATACATTCTATTGTTTGATACTCATGTACACAAAAAATTTAAATATGCTTATGATAATTTTAATTCATAAGCTCATTGTTCAGAATGAATAACTTTTCGTCGATAAAATACCTATTTCTTTCTTTCTTTTCTTTCTCTAAAAATGAAAAAAATAATCTGAAATAATATTCTGATAACACTGGTATATTAAGCTGAACTTAGCAGTAAAAATTTTGATTAAGAAATCAGAATTTACCCAAAACAAAAATATACCTGTTTTATGGTAAATTTTGTATTCATTAAAATAATTTAGGGCTTTTTAAACCACTGTTTCTCTTTGATATAATAGAAAAAAAAAAGAAATATCAGAAATATTTAGAAATACGTAGGTCAATCAAATATGAGTTGGAGCTCTAGGATGGCAAGCGAAGTGGGGGGGGGGGAAGGTACACTTCCCTTCCTCCTGGTATAAGTACTAACCACAAATCTTGGCTTTTAATTGTTATACTATGCTTTTTGATATTCGATCATCATGTGCAACCAAAAATGACTCTGTTTGCCCAGGATTTTTTTATTTGCTATAACCTGAATTTTTAATTCACCAATATTAATAAAAATATTTTTTTAAATGCCAAAATATTAATAAACCAATTAGCATGAATTTAAATGGGGTTTTAGATGATAAATCCATTTACATATTAGAAATTTATGATTCCATCAATAAATGAGATGAAAAGTAAATTTGCTTTCTAAGTGCTGCCACCTCTTGAAAAAAAAACTAAAATTTGTTGACATTGAACCTTAATACTTAATTATATATTAAAAAAAACAAGAAAACAAATACCTCAGCTCCAGAATAACCCTCAGTTCTTTTTGCAATTTCCTCGATCAAAACATTCCTTGTTGGAACTTTTTCAAATTGTATTTTTAGGATTTGCATACGGGTTTCATAATCAGGAAGAGGAACATATATTAATCTATCTAATCGCCCAGGGCGTAGAAGAGCCTAGAAAAATTCATAAAAAATATATTTAACAATAATTTAACTAGACAATAGAGCTGGAAAAACTATCAATAGAGAGGGAAACTAATATAGTTAATAAATACAGTATTATGTTTTAATAACCAAAAGTATTGTAAAAAAGTTAAAAACAGAATTATTTAAGTTAATATTATATTCAGGATGATTTTTAACAAACATAATGCTGAAAGATGTAAAAGCTAATGCATTAATACTCCTTCAATTAGGCCTATAATTCACTAGTTTTAACACATTGAATGCTGATGGTGAAGCATGTTCCTCTACCATGAGTCTGTGAAATATCAAGAATTTTTGATATTTTACTTTCCTATTTAGATAGTGCCTATGAAATTCCAGTTTCAAAACAGCAGCTTAATATTTAGCACTAGATTTTTTTGATGAAATGATTTTTTTTCTTCTTTTATATTCTGAATCAAAATAGGATTAATGGTTATAGGTGCTATGCCCAAAACACAGATTTGACTACTGATAAAGTTGGGAAAAAAGTTGTTTGGCAGTCTTTTTTTTTTTTTAATTTTTAAATTCATCAAACTAAAATAAATCTTGTAATAGAAACAACTATAGAGGTATTAGTAATAGATAACTGATTAATATGTTTAATGTTTTCACCTTATCAATACAATCAGGTCGATTGGTGGCAGCAACGATAACAACACCATCTAGAGGGTTAACTCCATCCATCTCAGTTAGGAGTTGAGACAGAACTCTTTCATGGACTGTATTGCCCATGGAGCTCCCTCGATTAGCTCCCAAAGCATCAATTTCATCCAGAAAGATAATCGCTGGAGCCACCTTTCTAGCACTACGAAACAAATCACGCAATGCTTTTTCTGATTCACCAACCCATTTGGAAAAAATATCTGATCCCTAAAATGAAATAAATAAATAAATTAAACCAAGATTTGATGTCCTCAAGATTAAGGTTAATTTTTTTAAGGCAGAAGTTTAATTGCAAAGGTATTTAAAAAAACTATGTTTCTATTAAGTTTATTTAAAATGTGTTTTTGAGGTTTTTTAGCTTTACAAATAAAGATTTTGTTACTTCTGATTCAAAAATACAAAAGTTAAAGTTTTTGATTTTTGGTTTTGAGAAATATAGAGTTATTATTTTACAAAGATGTATAACATTTAATTATGATATTATCACAATTATTTTTGCATTAATACATTCTTTTCTCAAATTAAAAATTCAATTAAAATTATTAAGATTTTTTTTTAAACCTGAATCTACCTTTATTCCACTCCTGGAAAGTATTGGAAAATTTTCACAGAAATCTAAACTTTACCATATTGAAACCAAAATTACAGGAGGGGGGGATAAGAATTTTACTAGAATGAGTAGTTCACTGGAAATTTATTAATGTAGCTTTTGCTATTTTCGATAGTTTCCTAACCGCTTTAATTGAATTATAAATAAGAGGAAAGAAGATTATATTAACTAATATTAATGAGACATTCCATGTCAAATCAATTCACCTATGAACCTAATCATCTCAGATTTTCTTCAAATTTCAAATAGATGTTGTATAGGTATAGATTTGGAAAATATGAAATTTTGTTGAGATATGTCCACTAGTTTTTGAATTACAGAGCTGTTAGGCCCTCATAAATGGGTTCAAAAACAGAGAACATGTTTTGGAATTTCTGCAAAAGCTTTCCTAATTTAGCCACAGAGATATGAGTCTAGGGATAGGTGTCATTTTATTATTATATTTCATGCTCTTCCATATGCAAAACCTAGTTTAAAAATTAAATTTTAATTTTCTCAGAAAGTGTATACTTTAAAATTTTCAAATTATTCCTTGAAAAGGTTATCTTGATGTAAATCACAAAGCAAAATATAAATGCGGGACAGGAATGGCTGTACTGGGTTCATTATAGCTAATTAATATCCTCCCATCTTCTATGAAAATTTCCTTAACTAAAAGACATCCTTTTTATAGAAATTACTATTGGGTTGGTAAATATCTATATTTGAAGGTTAAGGATTTGTCATTAGAGAACAATGTCTATGGAATGGCATTGTTGAAATGTAGGTGTATCCAAAAAGACGTTTTTCGCATGTATTAGCAAAAGCTGTGGATGAAATTGATATTAAATCTGTTTTAAACAATCCCCAACTTTCTTATAAATTTGGGCCAAGGAGGTTTTTTCAAAATATAGATATATAATAAAAAATATATATAAATATAGGAAACTGAAAGAAGTAGATGAAATCTGATAAAATTCAATGTACTAATTAGATATCAACCTGCAAAATCCCTCAAAATCAATTGAACAGCCCTATTTTACTACAGATAGGCATGGAACCAAACCAAAATTGGTTCCTTGATATCTAAAACATAAAGCAGGAGTGAAAATTTTTAATAGTGAGGATATAATTTTTTTTACTTCCAGCATGAATAAAGCTTCTCTACCTTTAATTGTATAAAAGATTGATAAATTGTTCAAAAAAAAAAAGAAAGAATAACTCCGAAAAAATTGAAATCTCAGAACCAATGAAAGGTAAAAGATTAAAACTTCATTAAAAACTACAAGGTATATTCAAAACAATTATCAGAACTTTATAGAAATTACCTAATAGATTATTAGTATTGTTTTATCCAAGAATACACATGATTACGACAGGAATGAATATTCATGCAACTTATAACTTTAACGCTACTATGTTTTATAAAGAAAATATTGATGTATAAAAAATCATAAATAAATAAACCTTTATAGAAATAAAATTAAGATTGGTTTCTGTAGCCAAAGCTTTAGCTAGCAAAGTTTTAGAGCAGCCTGGTGGTCCGTAGAGAAGAACTCCTTTGGGAGCTTTTATACCAAGCCTTTTAAGACTTTCACCATGTTTTAGTGGCCACTCCACAGCTTGTTCTAATTTCAATCTAACTTCCTGTCCACCTCCAATGTCACTCCATTTCACCTAAACCAAAATATAACCACAAATAGAAAATGAGAATTGAATAATTAATATAAATACAGCAGACTTCAGGAAACTTTTGTTTTGCGTTACATCAATATATATTCTTTCTACATTAATATTAATTTTCTGTGACAACTATTATAATTATTTAAGAAAATCACATAGGTCCCAATGAGATCAGAAGGCTTTAAGTGTAAAGTTCGACACCGATATTTAGATCTATTAGTTTTTAGAAGTATTTTTAGTAAGGTTGCTTCTGCAGACATTAATCTATAAATTAATAAACGTTTCTGATTATTTGTCAAAATCTTGATGAAAAATATATAAAACTTAGATATTGTATTTTTCATAGGTAAATAGTATACCATAGATAGAATAAACAATACTTGATTAAAAAATTAACAATAACTTTTTTTGGGAGAAGAGCAATTATTCATAATATAGGTCAACAATTACTGCATTAATTATTACAGCTGACATTTCTGATGAATAGCTCCTCTACTTCAAGGATAAACTACTTCATTTTACGAAAATAACATGGATTGTTAACTAGGCTCTTAATTTAATGTAAAATAAAGAAAATGCTATGATTCATCACTTTCTACATTCTGCTTTACAAGAGTTACCAGTAGCTGTAATCTTAAACAATCTTTACATCTCTAATCGATAATTTAAATAAAAAATAATAATTGAAACCTACGGAATAAAATAACAAAGCTCAGTGAACCTGGTGGTGTGGTGCTTACATCACTAATGACCATTGCCTACATACCTACCCTGGCATGAACCTTGTCTATATCTAAAAATAAAAGCTCAGAGCTATTGGTATTAGCATTTGAGTGGGAAAAAAGTTTGGAAAATGTGCTTTTTGGGTCCTTTTAACCAAATCCTAATAGCTAATAAGAGGATGTCATCCGCAACTAGCCTGAGTAGGAATATTAAGATTCATTTATCAGCACTGTCCTAAAATCAATGTTTATCAACTCAGGTAGGAGTCAAACACACACTGGGCACTCTGAGACTCTCCCCTTCCTTACCACAAGCTAAAAACTGACACAGTTCTCCAACCTAAGTCTGTGGCTGTAATGGCTGAACATGTTGGGATGAGGATTTTCCAGTGGTCCCTATATGTGAATATTTACAATTCTATTTTGGTCAGTAATAGACAATGACGTCTAGGTAGTTAGGGTTTGGCAAAAACAAATCTAAAAGGCTCACTTTTCATAGAAAGCGATGAATTATAACATTTTCTATATTTTAAATATTTTTTTTTTTTATCTTTTCTTACGTTAATTTATATATAAATATATCAATTCCCACCTTGGACAATTAATATTTATTTTTTAGTGGTCCCGAGCAATGATTCTTGACACTCTCACTCTGGTAGTACAGGAAACCTCAGGTAGCTATAACGGGTTGGTAAAAAGACCACTCGGTCCACTTGCTGGACTAGTTCCACCACCAATACCAGTCTCAGCTTACCTCTAAGATCTTACATCTATGGCTCAGAGCAGATAACCTTTAGACTAGTGCATACTTCATCTTTTAAAATATCATTGAATAATAAATTAATTAATATTTTATTTAGGACACATACAGCTGGAACATGGACTTGAAGTTCCCGCATCGCTGATGGTCTCACTTGAGTGAACGCCCATATCAAATCTTCGGCAGAAATATTTCTTTCTGATGTGTTCATTAAAGCTTTTGATAATGTCTTATCAACTAATGAAACTAAATCAGCAGCAACATATCCATGGCAATGTTCAGCGATCTCTTCTAATTTAGATACATGTTCAACATCAGGGATTAAACTTTTCAGTATTTTAAAGCGATCAACTTTGTCAGGAATGTTGATTTCAATTTCAGTCTCTAATCTGAAAGATTTATAAGTAGTTTACTACTTTATTTAATTATTATTTCAATTTTAATTATAGGACCATAAAATATAGAAAAATCTTTGTATGCAAATTATTTGCGATATTTAAATTTGACAGTTCAATTAATTCATCTATCTTAACCCATTCGAGACAGCAGAGAAATTTTTTTTCAAATACGGTCCCCAGGAGTGAATTTTTTTTCTTTGTATTGTTCATTTTCAATAAAACAAATTGTTTACTAAGGAACCACTCAATTTGTAAGTGAATTCGCGGCCAAAAGAAACAAAAATAATTAAGAACTATTTATTTGCCGACGTTTTGCCTTACTTTGTAGAGCTTCATCAGGGCTAAAAAGATACAAAAACAACTAAAAATATTTTGACATAGTAGGATCATAAGATATGAAAAGGTAAATTAATGTAGAGTTAAAATAATGTAAAAATGTGTGAAAAGAAAATTATATACAAATGAAAGAAAAGAAGAAATAAAATAGTATTAGTAGTATAGTATAGTAAGTAGATATAAATGGAATATGGTTTGGGTGCGGTCAAATTAAACTCAAATAGTAATATTTTTATAAAATTAAAAATAGAACAAAATTTTACTATTTGAGTTTAATTTGACCGGACCCAAACCATATTCCATTTATTAATACACACGGTCAATCAGCAATCTTCCAGAAAAGTAGATATGAGAAAACAAAATTTAACAAACTAAAAGGTAGAAAATAAAGAAGATAAGTTGAGATTAAATAAAGGTCAAGAAAGGATAAATAAAAATAAAATCAATGATAATAATAAATGAGTAAAGAACAAATCAGGGCCACCTACCTATTTAAGTTTTCGATATTTAAGACAGAAAATTGAAAGTATACAAAGTAGAGGGGAACAACCGTTAATGGTTTTATTTAAAATACATTGTGTATATAAGAATGCGATATAAAAATATGATGAAAAATAAAAAATTACTAAAACTATTTTTGTTTCTTTTGACTGCAACCCTACCATCTTCTCCAGGATTTGAAATAATATGGTCAATTATTTATATATATAGTAAAATAAAAACTTATCATTAAAATTGATAAATATTTGTTTTTTGTTTTTTTGGTACGCAATAAAACCAATGCCAAATTTGGTTTTAATATACTTAACAAATACTATAAAAACAAAAAAAAAGTTATTACTCAGAATAACTGATAAATGTTCATCATTTTTATTGTACACACGGTGTGCAATCAGTCTCATAGCCTCAGAAATCAATTTCACACTTGATGTGCAAGCGGTATCAAATGTGTTTAGAGCAAAGAACACAAAGAATTCATACAACAATGAGTGATATAGTTGCAATATAAATCAACTACCTGAAATATCTTGAAAGGGACAAGAATAATATAACAAAATACATGGCATTTTCTAGGCAATTTGATATATAAAAACATTGAAATAAATATATCTAAGAGATTCTTATTTCCATTTAATAAATTTGTATGACCATAATGAATCAATTTAAACATATAGAACTTAATGAAAGCCTGAATGCTAAATAATAAAATTACCTTCCAGGTCTTCTAAGGGCAGGATCTAATAAATCAGGATCAACTGTTGTTGCAATGATTACAACAGGGAGGGAGCGTATAGAATCGAATAAGCTTAAAAGAGTAGATAAAACTCTTCTCTCCTGATCACTTCCTTTTTTAGAGCCAAGAGTTTCAATATTGTCCATTAAAACAACACAGGGTACTTTTGATTTAATCTCTTGAAATATCATTCTTAGACGATTTTCAGTTTCTCCATAAAACTTGCTAAATAATTCTGAACCCTTTAACATGAAATACGAAATATGTATTAGTATAAATATATTAATTATAGGAAGATCGTATAAGCCAATAAAATACCTGAATATTAATGCAGGGCTTCTGGGTAATATTAGTAAGATATTGAGCAATGTATGACTTTCCTGAGCCACTCTGACCATAAAGCAGAACACAGTAAGGGGAACAGAATTGCTCTAGGACAATAGCAGCTTATTTACAAAAATACATTTTAAATAAACTTAATAGAAACATAGTTTTTTAAAATACCTTTGCAATTAAACTTCTGCTTTAAAGTATAATGAATATTCTGAGTCAATTCATTAATCAAAGAATCATATCCTCCAATTTTCAACGGATTTATTTCTTTAGTTTTTACTTCTTTTTTTATTTCTTCATTAATCCAAACAGTGTTTTCTGTTATAGTATAAAAAACAATATTTAAGTTCATTTGTTGAAAACTGTAGGCAATATCCTCTTCTATGTGATAAACTTTATTAATTTTTAATTTTACCTTCTTTCCATAAAATGGTATCATTAAAAACATATTACTATGTAGTACTTTATCCTTGAATCGATAAGATAAATGAGGAATTTCAGATTCAATATTAGGAATGTCATCATCATTGATTAGTACAATATTAAAATAAACTTCATTAGCAATTAAAGGCTTCACTGGTAACTTTGAAACTTTGACTCGATTAGAATCCAGTTTCAATCCTGATCTCATTTCCATATCTGAAAGGGTGAATATAACCATTAAATTCTATAAATATGAATCTTAAGTAATATTAATGATTTGTAACCAACCTTCAATGCACATTCCGACACTTGTTAAACTACCTTCAACAGTAGGCCAAGCTTTTAAAACAGTAGTATATTGAGAGGTTTCAACAAGAAGAGGGTATCCAATTGAGAACCCACAAAGTTGCATAGCAGATTGAGATAAAAATACAAGATCCATGGCATAATTGTCACAACTTGGAGGTAGTATCTCTATATGGCAAAAAATAAACACAAAACAATCAGTAGCTTATTATTTTAAATGTTGATGAATTAGGCACAATTTATTAATTTTTACTGATTGTTTTTCTCTAATCTGTAATTGATACCCAATACGAAGCGAAATGATTTGGTCTATTTTAATTGCCTCCTTATATCTTCAGTATTCTATAAAAAAAGCGAATATAACAATTTTCAAGAGAGTATATTTTGTATTGTACTAGTCTATATTAATTAGTATCAATGAATATTATAACAGTAAAAAGATGAAAATCCGAAAATATCCAATACGTTGAATTCACCTTTTTTATAGTTGATCGATCACTTAAATACAACTTTATTTAGATATTAAATTACTGCTTTAATTTGATCTCAGCTTTCAACTCAAACAATGAGCAAATCACCAATGGATCCTTTTCAGTTAATAACATTTTCAATGTGCAAAAATATTAATTATATTATGGTATCAGATTGGAACTAACAATTAATAGGATCAAATGACTTGTAAATGTCAATAGTGTCAGTGAGTCCATGACAACCACAGTGTCATGAAGTGAACCATCACCTTATTTCCCTTCCAGCAACCTCTACAACCTTTAACCAATGGAGGATAGCACCTCTAAAATTATTGTATAGAACTGATTTTCATCAAATTGAGGGTTACAATCTTTTACCTTTCCACTGATTAAAAATATTAACAGTAAATTAAACAAAATTCTATATGTGTCACTGTGTATGGCATCACTTATGATTCAGCCTTAGCAGTAGTTCCCAACTGGTGGTCCACGAGAGCTTTAAAGGGGGCTGCGGGAGGGTCTGTTCACATATATTTTTGTGAGAATTTATTGTTACAATTAATTTTCCTGATGCTTAGGTGAAACATCATTAACAGGCAAATGTACAATAAAACTAACTCAAAATGCACTTATAACCAAACTAATTTTCAAATATTTTCAGAGGAGAGCGCTCTTATCGGCCCAAGTCAGGAGTGGGCTACACATGTTTCAAGTGGTTCGCAGACTTCTACGGGTATGAGTGGAGCAATCAGTAAGTGAGGATCCTTGAAGTGAAGGAGACACATTGCAGTTTTTCATACATTGCAAACAGCCTTATCATGACTAGAATACTTGATTTAAAATTTAATTTTTGTGATAAGTTCTACATTTTACAAAAGTAAGCAATATAATGCGAAGAACTCACATATACAATAAAATGCAAGTAAAAGAAATAAGACACTACAAAGTTGTTAAAATAAATTAAAATTTTTAATGGGAACCTAACTTGACACAACCATACATTTACCCACTATTGCTAAATACATACATTCATTAACAGGTCTAAAAAATAAAATATAACTCTATTAGATAGATGAACAAGGCAAAATATTTTATAAAATTTGAATAAATTTAATTTTTTTTAAATAAAGGAATATAATAAAATACCTTTGGAACTAAAATCATCAATAAAACTATACAGGACAAAGTTGTCAATAAAACCATAAGGCCTTTCCGAGTTCGATTGTTGACAATATTCAATGTGGATGTCTAAATCCTTATAATTCAATATATATGAACAATTTTCACATTTATGCCATAATGACTGATTTTTTTTTGACTTAGGAGGCATTTTAATGCCTTAACGTCTTTTAAATTACCTTCACTGAAAATTAGAAATAATTCAACTGACAGTTTATAACCAAAACTTACAGAAAACCTTCCTCGTTTGAAATAAACTCCAAACTATACCATGATCGATTTAAAGAAATTGCATTTTAAATATTTTCCATAGATTGCTGCAAAGGGAAACGAAATCATACTTCCTTTAAACTAAAAATTATTTATAATTTTGTACGCTCTATTTAATTTAACTCATAACGAGTTAATAAGACATATTTATTAATGTCGTTAGAATCGATTAATTACTAATTAGATTAATCCTAAGTTTGCACGTTATATCAGGTAGGTTGTATTTGTTGTTATATCAGTAAATGATTTAAGAGTCTGTTAACACTTTACATGGCTTTTTAGTGAGAATACCTTTTTCTCTAATATCCCGCCGTTTTTACAAACTCTTTGTTGCAACCTTGGTTTTGGTATCTTGCTTTAAACATAATAAATATTTCATACTTTTGTTTTCTCATTTTTGAAAATGTCAGAATCTGAAACTAAAGAAGGAATTAATGATCCATCTGACAACCCAAAAGATGTCGATGCTTCTAGTGAAAATTCTGAAAATATTGGCATTACATCACAAGGTGGAGATAGTACTGTACCAAAAAAGAACAAAGGTTTGTTAAAACATGTAATTAATAAATTACATAAATAAGTTCATGTCATTGATGAACTTTTCCTTTTCCTTATATGAATGCTCTGAAACCCTTTTCTTATTTAACTTACATCTGTATCATATCTTAATCTGTAATGTTTTGGTATGTTGTGAATTTCAGTTCTAATGTCATTGTGCCAAGTGTAAAATATAAATAAAACAACATTTTTTCATGTTTGTTTCCATGCTCAATGATGAAAGTGTGATTTCCTTAGAAAGTCATATTTCTGAGTTAATTACGCTTTAAGTATATAGCTGTATAATGTATGATCTCCCTAACAACTGTGGTAATAATGAATATGAAAAAAAAATTCACATTTTTGCCTGAGGCATAATCTTCGTACTTGTATCTTACGGCAAAGTTAAAACAAATTCAGAGCTTCTGAAAAATCAAGAAGGATGCAGATAATTGTAAATCGTATGCTGATGATTTACAATTACTGTGAGAATAAATCCAAGGAAATTTGGACATGTACAAGTATTTTTTGAGATCCTAAATTCCTTTTGAGTATACCAAGTTTTTGAATAATTTGATGTTGATGAAACTGAATATCATATAAATATTTCTTTTCATTTCCTAATTCCTAATATGTTTGATATTATGATTTAATCACTTCACTATTTTCGATAATGGTCAATTATAATTGATAAAAAAAGAAAGATATATATATATTTTAGCCCCCTTTCCCTCTAAATTTCTGGTTATACATTTCAATAGGATGTATGATAAATTTCTGGTTATAAATTAATAGGAGCCAGAAGTAAAATAGAAAAAAATCAGCCCGTTTGTCGTTTGCAGCTTCCCTCAAAAACTACTGGATCAGTTTTTATTCAGATTTGACACATCTCGTCTCACAGTGATACTTGTAACATTTAAAAAAATTGAAAAACATGTTTGTGCAGGGTCACCTAACATTTATTTTTGTCATTTGTTGATATGGTATTTAACAGACCATTGTTATTCTCAGAATTTACACTTCGTTTCTAATCTCTGACTGAATTTTTACTATCTTTCAAACCAAAATTTTTAAAATTCTTTTGAAAAATACAATGTAATTGGTCATTAATGGTGACACACTATAGTGGTTTGAACCAGTGTAGTATAAATTGGTAAACGTTTTAATCATCATCACCGAAAAATAAAATTGTCTCACTTCACCCTTATTATTTGTGATATTACACTTTCAAAAGTTAGTTTGGTGTAAAAGGAAGATTGCAGTAACTTAATGTTTTTTCAGTCTTTTACGCATTGTTCAGTAGCATTTATTATCTCTATCATATTTTATAACCCCCAATTTTTCAATTTGGTGTTAGTTTCTCTGTATTCTGTTTATTAACTGGAGCTTTAGGTTAGGATATTAAGTGGTATTATATTTGAAAAGTAATGTATGTCAACACGAGCCTAGGCAGAGGGGAGGACCCATAAAAAAAAAAAAAAAGAAAGAAAATAGTGAACTTATTTGATAGATGATTTCTTTCTGGAAACATGCTATAACCAGGAAGGTAATGGCGGAGAAAGATGGTGGCGTCCAAAAAATCAGAGATAAGTGCAAACTGTTTTATATTTTCATTGGTAAACCTTGTTATTAACGATTTAAATTCAGTTGTTCCATTTTCAATAATTTATTGTGATCATAGGTAATAGAAATTTAAAAAGTAATGATTGAATTTCATGAAGTAGAAATAAAATGGCGGGGGGTATTTCTTGGAATGCAGTATTAGGTATCTTTTACCAAATGTTTCTGTTTTATGTGTGTGTATGTATACTGAGGCCTGATCCCCCCTTGGCGAAATCCTCCCTACGCCCATTTATGTCAATCCTGTTTAGTCCTATGTCCTACTGTATCTCATAATTTATCCTTTAGTTTACTCTTTCACTTACTTATACATGAAATATATAGTGAGGAAGTGTACTCTTCACTAAAATACCTTTAATTTTTGTTATTTGAAATAATTCACTTCATTTTTTTTATCTAGCTAATAAATATAAATATAGTTGGACGAAGTATTTCCATCAATAAAGTTGTTGAATCTGAAATGAGTGATGATTACAAATCAAAAGTAAATTGGTGCACTTAAATTTAGGTTATAATGAATAGAAATCTTCATTTACTATTTTTTTCATGAGTAATTTAATTTATCTATTTATAAATGGGAAATTAATGCTATATGTTATTTTTAGTAGATATTTTTCTCAAAGCTACTGCTAATGCTCCAATTATGAAAAGGAGGAAATGGACTGTTGACCATGATAAAACAATTGCATGGATTATTGCTTTTCTGAGGAAATATTTTAAATTGGATGCAAATGAATCTTTGGTTTGTATCCTTTAAATAATATATTTTCATTCTATTGTTTCAATAATTTGATATATTATTTTGTATTTTTCAGTTCTTATATGTTAATCAGTCATTTGCACCTTCGCCAGATCAGGTTGTAAGGAATCTTTATGAATGCTTCGGCACAGATGGAAAACTTATTTTACATTACTGTCAAACACAAGCTTGGGGTTAAAAAAAAAAAAAAAAAAAAAATATATCTGTAAATAATTAAAAAAATATATTCAGAATGTTAAGGTGAACAATGCATTTTTTACATGTTTACTTAGTTATTATTTATTCTTATTATCTAATTATGCTATTACCAGGCAAGTCATCAAATGCTCTTGGCTGGTGACTTATCCTTTGCTAGTGATTGGTAAGTTTTCATAGCAAAATCTATACAAGTTTTGTATTATTGATACACTAATTTGCCTTAAAATAAGTTCCCAACACCATAATTGATCAATTTTCTTTTTAAATAGTGTAAATAAATACATAAAAATTTTTATTGTTTCTTCTTTGTTCCTGCCCAGAAAAAATCTGTATTTTAGATAGATTGTTAATAAAAAGATACAAACACTTAGATAGTGTAAGCATAAGTAAAAGTGTCAATGAAAAATTAAAAAGATATACTATGAAATGTAGAAATGAAATAAGAATAATAAAACCTTATAGACAATATATGAAAACAGAAATAATAAAAATATAAAAAAAATAAATATAAAAGAAAGTACCAACTAAGAGGTGAAAAAAGAGGATAAGAATAACGTAAGAAAATGAACGAGACAGAAAATGTACCTGTTAGACAAATATCAGAAGCCAGAGTGAACTGTAATAAATAAAGTGATACTTTATTATTAATTTTTGTATTATATAATTACCTCTGTACCCCTATTTATTTGGTATATTATCTTTCTTTATCATTTATATTTATTGTATCTATTCTTTTAACTCTATTTCTTCTGTGTTTTATATCCATGTACATTAATAATTTATTTTTTTTTTTAATATATAATTTTCCCCCTCATTATGTATATTATCATCTATTGTTTACCTCATTTTAATATTTTCTTTAATTTTCTATATGGTTCACTTTAAAATTATTTTCAAATGTAACATACTTAACTACCAATCCTCCCAATACAAACAGTTCACTCTGGCTTCTGACTTTTGTCTAACAGGTATGTTTTCTGTCTCATTTATTTTCTTACATTATTCTTGATTTTATTCTTATCCCCTTTTTTCATCTCTTAGTTGGTACTTTCTTTATATTTCTTTTTTTAAAATCTTTTTATTATTTCTGTTTGCATATATTCTCTATAACCTTTTACTGTTCTTATTTAATTTTTACTTTTCATTGTATCCCCATTTAATATTTCATTTACCCTGTTACTTATGTTTACATTATTTAAGTGTTAATATCTTTTTTATCCCTGACGAAACCCCACAACGAGGGGCGAAACGTTGGCTCAATTAAAATAGTTTATCACTGTTTGAGTTTTTATTTAACTGCACCCAGACCATCTTCCATTTATTATTACACACGGTCAATCAGCGATCTTCCAATAAATTAAAAATGTATTAATGTGTGAACGTATTTATTAGATGGTTCCATAAAATAGCAGGCAGTTTATCTATCTCCTTCAGCCATTTTTATTTTGTTTTCAGCTTCTGTTTCTGTGAACAATTTTTTAAAAAAAATTAAATTAAGTTTGTATTTAACAGTCAAAACCCATGACCTTTCAATGGGGTACACAAAAACACATACACACACACACACACACACACTACAATTTTAATAATCATTTGACATATTACCTAGTCTTGACTTGGGACTTTGTGGCAGCTGGTTTGGTTTGCAGTCACATTTTGCTTTACAGTAACATTTAACTGATCCTTCTGCAATAAAATTTTATGTTAATAATTTTTAAGAAGGTTTCAATCAGTATAGATTTATAAATGATTATAGATATTGAAAAAAAAAGTATAGAATGTATATTTTTTTTTTTATGGCTAGGGAAAATGAAATGAAAAAAGTATTTGGTTTAATTACAATAGGAAGATGTTTTAAATATTATATTTTATTTATAAAATAAGGCCAGTACTATAATTATAATAAATATTTTTTTTTAGGATATGTACAGTTTATGAGCACTGTTTGGGATTAATTTAAATTTAGCCTGAAGCAGAAATTTAATGATATAACTATATCAATACTTATTGAATGTACCAAACTTTCATTACCTGTAGAAGGAGTTTTTATTTTATTTCCTTCTGGAGCCTTAATACCTGTAGGAGATTTTACTTTACTTCCTTCTGGAGACTTAATAATACCTGTAGGAGATTTTACTTTACTTCCTTCGGGAGACTTAATATCTGTTGGAGATTTCACTTTACTTCCTCCTGAAGACTTAATATCTGTAGGAGATTTTATTATACTTCCTTCTGGAGGTTTGTTCTCTTGTTTTGTATTATCTTCTGTAGGTTGGCTAACTGCTTTTACTGACTGCTCTTGGGATATACTTCCAATTGTTTCTTCTTTTTCCTTTTTTGCTTGTTCAGCCCCAACTTTAGGCAATGCACTATAAGGAGATTTCCATATAAAAATTGCACCATCTGCCGAACATGAAACTATATGACTGCAATCAGGGGCTATTGCTGCTGCTGTAATAACTGCTGGATGTCCAAGTCCTATATGTGTGGTTATTCCTTCCTTATACAGCCAAACCTTCAAATATATGATTATTATTTATTATTCTGAGATTACTCTGGGTATTATGCTAACCTAAATCTAATTTAATTTAGTTATTTTTTGTTAATCTTTGCTCAATATACTTAGTTGAATAAGATTGAGTTTCCTCACTGTGGTGATAAAATCAATATTGCTAATTACTAAATTCAACACTGCAGGCAACACTTTAGTTACATGGCTGACAAAGCATTTGTAGACATAAACTCTGTGTGTTAAGACTATGGAGATATTTTGTCAATAAAAAACCTTTATAATGGATCATACATTCTAATTTTAAACCATAACACCCACCCCTCGTAGATTAATTGAACTAAAAAATACAACACTTTCTATGAGGCATCTTTGCTTACCCTCCCGTTAACTGAGACTCTTACCACCATGTGGTATCTAAATGATTCATATATGATAGAAGTGGTGACTGTTAGACTACAGCAGATTTCTGAACATTTGCCATAGCAGATGTTGTCAGAACACACGAGTTAAAAACTGAGAACTCAGAATAAGTTTGCTTTTCAATTTGTCTACATCTACAATACCAGAGAAGTATTGACTAAAAAATTCTGCAAATTTTGCCTCATTGGTGGTAATTAATAATCTCCATATATGTTTATAAATGTAAAGTATTGAATAATTTCCTTAACAAGAAATAAAATTCTTAAAATTGCAGTTTCGCTGCATATAAATATTTAATTCAGTAACTGATTCCTTTACGAATATAATTATTTGAAATATATTTATAAAAATAAGGTGGTTGATTTTACCTTAACATAGTAATCATTTCCTCCTGTAATATAAAAATTTCCATCATGGCTAACATCTAGTGTATTTAGTGCCGCTGATATTGAGCCTTCAACTTCTCGTATAAGAGAGCCATCAAATATCTCCCAGTATCCAATTTGACGGTTAGTTCCACAGGTTAAAAGCTGGCAACCTGATGGATGGTACTTCACTCCCATAAATAATGTTTGGGAAAACAGAATTGCAATTCTGACACATTTCCTGGAATAGCATGTATATGCAACATGTTGTGGTTTGTAAAACAAAAAAAAATTATGAAGGATTAGAACAGCATTTTCTGAACTTACTGAATATCCCAAATAATACAAGTGCCATCGGTTGAAGCTGAAGCTGCTTCTAAATCACTTGGTGAAATATCAATAGAAGATACAGGACCTTTATGCTCTTTTAAAACTGCTGTTAATTTCTGATAAACACCCTTTAATTCCCATATTCGTATCTGTAAATTAAAATTAATTTAATTAGAAATAATTTGAAATATTAATCATATTTAAAGATTTAATACCTACCTGCCCCTCTATTCCACCACTCAAAAGTTTCTTGCCATCCATTGTCGCTGCTATTGCCGAAACACCTTTATTATGAGCATCAAATATTGTAGTAATAAGCTTTCCACTTTGTGGTGTAAACGCGCGTATATTGCCATCATTCCAGCCTTTAAAGGAAACAGAGAAATTTAAGGTAAATCCATGATAATATTTAATCGGAAATAGTATTAATTTACTGCACTAACGTAGAAAACATTTCTTTACATTACTCAGATTGTATAATTAAAACATAATTATACATGCATGCAAAATGTACTTACCAGTCCATATAGCTTTCCCATCATGAGAAAATAACACACTAGAACAAGTAAAATTTGGTACTGTGATTCTTAATAGTTCTTTTGATTGATCAACACTCCATACCCTGACATCATTTTTGCTTGCTGTTGCAAAAACATGGGAGTAGCCACTGTAAAACAGTTTGGGATTTTATTTAAGTTGCTATATTAGATTAAAATGATCTATAATTATTGTGTGATTATATCTTACGCTGGAAAAGCAATATCAAATATAGTAGAAGTATGGCAGGAGATTATGAGCTTTGGTTTGAATTCAGATAGATCCATTACAAACATTTCACATTGTATTGTTCCAATTAGAACATTGTTCTTTCCTTGTAGCTGCATGGATGTTACAAATGAACCAACTTCAGCATGCTTTACCTGTTCAGATTAAATTAAAACTTTTCTATAGGTGTACCATTGTGTGATGTATTATTTAACCAAATACATGTTGTAGATAATGCATTGATTGAGTGAATCCAAGCCTAAATATTTGAAAAGGTCTCTAAGATGTATTTTTATACATTATTAAATTTTATCTTTTTTTTTTTTTTGTTTTGTCACATAATATTCTTAAAAAACATGTTAGCTGTTTTCTTACAATTTCTAATCTGAATTTATTGAATAATTTTAATTAAAATAGACTTCATAGTAATACTTATTTTGTAGATATGTTTTGAAGAGTATTGATTGAATTTTCGTAAAAAAAAAAAAAATCAAAGAGCGTGGTAGAAAATGAGCTGTGAGAATTAAGAAGAAACACTTAACTAAAGGTAGTATAGAAAAAAAAAATCATTTTCCAGGCCAAAATTTCAAGCAATTGAACTATCTTAATGGTCTGCCCTGAAAACTATTGAAGATGTCAGCAGAAGAAGTTGCTGATCAAACTATTGAATCATAGCACTGCTTCATACAGTTTATAAAGTACAGTTCACAGAACATGAGTTAGGCAAATACCAATTGTTTTCAGTCCCAACTGGTTCACAATAGACGAAATTTTTATTCTGTCAGACATTGGAGAAGAACTATGAATATAATTTGGATCTTCACCATACCTTTATTAATTTCCCCTAAGCTTACAAAAGCATTATCAGAGACCAGCTGTATGATGACCTGGTGAGGTTTGCCGTTCTGAAGAAGCTAATTTGCATGGTTAAGATGACAATGAAGAATGCTATTGGCATTGTTAAAGTGTATGAATCTTTAATAGCAAATTTCCTCATTAACATTGGTAGATTCCTCAAGGTGACCATACAGCAACTACACTTTTCAATATTTCCATTGAAAGTGCAAGGATAAGGATAAAGTTTAACTTGGGATGAACCTTCTATTGTAGGCTTACTCAGCACTTCGTCTATGCTGATGACATTAATATTATGGCCTGAACACCTCCTGTAGTGTTAGAAGTGGTTGAGAAATATAAACATGCCTGCATTGCAAGAGGGCTACAAATAAATGAAAAGAAGGCAGTGTTAATGAATTTCATGTCCCAGGCAACATTCAGGATCAGGAATTTTAATTTTCCAATGTTTCACGAAGTGTTTGAGCAATATGATAACAGAAGGGACTGGCATACTAGCTGGAATACATGCAGGTAATCGATGCTTGTAGACATTTCATAAAGTCATGAAATTTCAAGCCAAACGAAACTCAGTTTACTAGACTAAAAGATGTTCTGTTGTCATATATGGCTGTAAAGCATGGCACCTGTTTTCCACGAGTGAATTGCTGGTAGAGTAAGATCTTAATGATGTAAAATCTTTGAGGCCCTAATCATTAATGGCAGTGTATAGAGAATCCTGAAGTGAGTATAGTCAATTCAAACTAGTCTGAATCAGATTGCTGGACAATATTAAAAGAATGCTCTCAGAAAGATTCTCTCACACTGCTGTGTAAGAAGTGCCTAGTGGGAGGTGTCTAAGTGGAAGACTAGGGCCTGTACTAGTGAGAGGATGTTGAAGGGGATCTTAACCTTTCTAGCCTTCATATGTGGCAGAACACACTGAGGACAGTAAGCAGTTGAAATTGATTGTTGAGAAGGCCATGGTGTTGTAGAAAATAAGTTTTATTATTTGATCCATGGTTAAAAATTGCTTGTTTGTAACCTAAGCAATTTGTAAATATAATAAATTATGAATGAAGTATAACACAAAAAAAGGCAATCCTTCCCCGCCCCACTAAGACCCCCAGGGAGGGATGGTCCTATGTCAGTTTTGAAATATTAGCTTAAAACGGGAAGAGGAAACTTTAAGATAGTTAAATCGAGCTATATTTAAAAAGTGTCTGAAATTGAAAAACGGCATGAATGGTTGTTTATTTAGCTTGAGGTCTGTTTGCTGTTAGCATCTATTAGAGAAACATATACTCTTTGGCTTTTGTTATAAAACCTTCCCTGATCCACAACACATGGTCCTCAGAAACCATAGAGCCAAATAATGATTTAATTATTAATAGCTATCATTTCAAATAAAGTTTGAGCTTACCACTTTGAATAATGGGTAAGTAGGAGTTGATAGTTTTGATGTCTTATTCATTGTGTCGAGTTCTGGTTCCTGTTCTTCAACTAGTTCAATAGTTCCATCCCCAGCTCCAATCAATTTTTTATTGCCTAATAATATCAAGCACCTAACTCCTACAATTAAGAAAATGAATAATTTAACATTATTTATCTATTAACAGAGACTAACAAAACCTTTTTATACAATTATTCAGAAGTGTGAAATGAATATTATAGTGACTGTAATTAATTATGTAGGATATGAGTAAATATTGCATGGCATAAGAAATGTGAAGTAAGAATAAAATCTTGAAAAATTAATCATTCAACTTTAATATTCTTACATTATGAATGCCTCTGATTCTAAACAGTGACAGCATTTCTATTGTGCTTCATGATTTTCATTAGCTGGTATTTTAATTATAATTATATTTACAAATTTTTTAGGATACAAATAAACAATTTTAATCACAAATTAAAAAATAAAACTTATTAACTGCAACAACAGTTATTGAAATATGTTTATTATAAAATGATAATAGACAGAAAAAATTATGCCAGATTGATGAAAATAAGATAGTGCATAATCACTAAAGTAAAAAGTAATATTTTATTTATTAGGAAAGTACTATTTTGTGTGTGAAAGATATTTGGTTCCATTTAACTGTAAATTGTAGTTCAACTTATTATTTGATCTCTTTCTGTATATTTAGATTTAATTTTTGATAATTCAAATCAAATTTATTGAAATAAGTGTAATTAACCTTGTAGAACTCATTCACTTTCTGCTACATAGTATACAATAAGAAATAAACAAATAATACACTTGGAAGTGTATGGTATAATACTGAGTGTTATGGGAACTTGGTATTTTGTCATTTCATGAGAGAAATACTTTGTTCTATTTCTTAGATACTATACTATGTTCTATCTAATATTAAATTAATATTGTTTGTGAATAATGAAAACTAAATTTCAATTTTTTTTTTCTCAATGCTTAACTGATTCTTACCTGAGCCCCATAGTGTTACATTATTATTAGGGTTTCCTTTTCCTTTTGGATGCTTTGCATAACATGCAATCAAAGTTGGAGGAAATACTGGAAAGAAATTATTCAGATCCTTAGAGAAGTTTAATTTAACTTTCATTATATCACCTGTACTAGTTCCACACCAGGCAAATTCATCATTATCATCCACCTGTAAATTATTTTGTTTTAAATTAATGTAATAAAAAGAAATATCCTTTGATAGAAATCAAGCAATTATTTGAATTCATAGGATAAATGAAATAATATTAATGATGTGTCATATAAAAAGAATTCTATAGAAAAAGCACCTCAGTATTTTTAATGAAGAACATCTACTTTCTCTCATCTTACTATGCACATGTTATTAGTAAATAAATGCTTGAAGAATGCTACATAAAACATGACTAAATTGCAAGAATATTTGAATTTTCCCAAATTACTCAAGTTTGGATTTTTTACTTGCTAACCAAAAACAAGATATATGTTAATTCTTAAGAAATAATGTATTCCAGTGGAATTCCTTACTCAAAAGAACTTAATTATTCTTTTATAGAGCTATATATTATAGGTTTTTATAATGTCTCTCAGAAATTGATTAAAAACCGAGTTGAATCAAATCTACATTGAATGTACAGAATAATAAATGAAATAGTATTAGATACTGTATGATCAAAATAAAATTTTAATCCTAAGTGAAAAAATTATAATGAAATCTCATAAAAAAATATAATGTAAAATGTTGTGAGAATGACCTCTATATATATCATATTTACTATGTATCCCCCCTTAGTAAAACCAAGCAAGGGTCAGAGGATGAATCTTTGTGAACCATTCTGCAAACAACATCCTACTCTTTCATTTCAGTGTTCATTTAACACTATGCTTATGAATGAAGGGCATAGTATGTGTAGTTTTATATTAATGGCTTACAAATAGAAACGGTGTACGTTCAGCGCCTAGGCAACAGAACATAACACTTAAGTTTGTATATTTTTGTATTAAATTTCATAGTGTAAGTAATGTAAAGTGATTTACAATATGTAGTTAATATAATTAATTTTCTAGTTTTACAAAATAATACTGTGTACATATTTCAATTATGATGCTTTTATTATTTCTCAAATATATTAATCATTTTACCAAGATTGAGTTCAATATAATGTGTTACACAGAGGACACAGATTATACAAAGATCATGAGGACATTAAAATTAACTTAATTTTTGGGTCTTCAACACTATATTATTATCCAAATGACATAAATTTGCATTGAAATACTTACAATTATGCAATTAATTTTTCTTTTGATTTTTCGCAGTGTAACATCAATGCTTGAAACAGCTCGATTTTTGGGGTTTAAAGTCCATACTTTGAGAGTATAAACCCCACCAGACAAAAAACATATGCCTCTTAAATTCAAAGCTGCCAATGTTAGGGCATCTCCAGCATTTTTGTTTGATGAAAATGTACCTTTAAATAGTATGTTAATACATATAAAGGAAATTTTTGAAATTATAATAATTTATAATTTCAAAAATTTCCTTTCTCAATCAATTATAAAATATTAAAGGGTCCACAGCTCCAGTCAAAATATTGGTGAAAAAATCAATTTTAAATTGTCCCAGTATTTTGTATGAAGGCTTTTATGAACTAAAAACATTGTAATTAACAAGACCCTGCGAATTGTTAATGGTCCCAAAATATGTTTTGATTATTTTTTGCTTAGCATATAACTCAATTCCAAAACCTCCCTACTATATTTTTATCCAAAGTATAGTTCTAAGTGAATCTCGAAATTTGATGCGTTTGTTATTGGTTGGTTGTTGTTGATTGACTTGTGTGTTTTAAAAGCATTTTTTAGTAAATAAAAACCTACCAACAAATAGTAAATGGATCACACCTTCAAGATTCATTCAAAACTTTACTTAGGATAAAATATGTAGTTAGGAGGTTTAAGAATTATGGTCGTGTTTCATTCAATACTTTAAAGTTTTTTACTGCATATTTTATTGCTTGAAAATTTAATTTATCCCATTCTCTGGTAATAAAATGTCCGAGAATGTAAATTATTAAAAAATTATGTCTTGTTAATTTATGAAGTTATAAGGTATAAAAAATATATGATGTATATTTAGATTGGATAGAGTGTACACCATTTATCATTTTACAGTATGAAATAATAAAATACTTTTAAAAAGTCAAAATTACAAAAAAATAAGACATGGTGATATATAATAGGTTATATCTTGTTGACAAAAATTACTTAAATAGAGATCAAATTGAGAAAATATTTTCTATATCCTAAATGTTTCTCTGTAATGCTACAGGTGCTGATAAATATCACTATATTGATTTTATAACTATAGTTTTAGCTAATAATACTAACCACAGATTGCTTCACTTGTATTCAAATCATATACAACAACATTTGCATCATCTCTTCCTCCTAGGGAGATAACATAGTTTTCACAAGATGTAAATGCTACACTTTCTACTCGAACTTTGTGAGATTCATGAAAGAGAATAGGCTTTTTAGTTTCCCAATCCCAGACAAAGACTAAAGCCTAGAAATTAAAATCTAAAGAAAGAATTCATTTGTTTCATTATATGACATATACTTTTTTAAAATTTATAATAGCCGAAAGATAAAAAAAATATAACAAAAACTTAGGACATTTATGTTGGACCTTTCAGGATCAACGTATCCCCAAATGTCTAAAAGAAGAATAAATATATTTATTGAAGACATTGAATTTGTTTCTATTTTTTTTTTTTAACTTTAGGCAATTATAATTTTTTTTAAATAAAAAAAAAACCATGAATATTATAGATCATTTTAAATGTTTTCTTTCAATTTATGACTAGCTACTTTCTCACATTCAGTAAACAGTCTATAAGAAGCAAAATATATAAAAACATTATTACTTCTTTAATGTTGATAAAGAAAGAGTTAAACATTGTGTATAAATTAAGTTTTGTACTTAAGGTTGAGAGTGTCTGACATACTGAAGCTGTTTATGGAGAGGATTCACCGGGAATCAGGATTATTTTTAAGTTCATTTGAGATTTTTAAAATTGGGTGGTGGAAAAATTACGATCACTCCAACGACTTTTGTGTTAGATGCATTTATTCAGAACTACCATTACGTGAATGTTAACTCTTTAATCTAATTAATCCAAGAGTATATAAGGAAGGGGCTGTAACATTTATATAATGATTGTGGATCCACTGCTAACGGTATGCTTAAAGGTTTGTAATACGAGGTATAAAATAAAAAATGCTGAAGAAAATCTCATTCTTATACTAACAGTTATGAATCAAAATACCTTTTTAAAAAAAAAAAAAGCATCAAGTTTAATAACATTTCATGAACGTTTTCTCCAAAAAAATAAAAACCATATTTGTAGCATGAAATTTGTGAGTGTGTGTATTTTCCTTTGTTAATATAAATATATTAAATAATGTAGAAGAAAATTGTACATATATATTACATGAGTCAATAATAAAAGTTCATGCTACATTTATTACTTTATAGTTCAATTAAAGTCATTCACTGACGTATATCTATTGTATTGCTATAAAATATTATTTTTACCTTGAAACCCATGTGGTTAATCTGACCAGATCCAACATATTTTCCAGACTTAGAGAGTGCTACCGTTGAAATAACATTTGAGTGTCCTTCTAAATATTCAGGCTCATGTTTTGTGAGGCAGTATATTGCGACTTTAATCCCAAATGGATAGACAATGTGCTTTCCATCAGGATGGACCCATAAGCTTTTTGGAGCATTGCCTGTAACATATACGACTGAGGAATACTTGAAGCATTTTCATCTTTTCACTATTATTACCTACATTACAGTAATAAAAACGAACATAGAACATAATATCCAATGTCGTATACAAACATTATTTTGAACATTGTATATAAACAAACATAATATGTTTAATCAGAGATGAGGTGAAATGTCTTAGTTGGGAAAAACACCCCCATAACTTCAAGAAAAAAAGCAAGGCAAAATACCAAACTGGCAAGTAGAAACTCAATATCAACTGCTACTTCACGTCCTGTTGGGAGGGAGATGGTCATACCACTGAATGAAAAATCTCCTCCTTTTTATGAAAAATTTATAGCATGAAAGAATATTAATAATAGCTTGTTTTCTTAGATTCACACAGATCAGTGTCTTCAACTACCAATTGAGAATTCAAATTGTGGCTGCCTGGAGATACAAATTAACCATCTTTCTAGCATGCTCTGATCATCTTTCAGACCGAAATTTACTTAGTGAGAGTATTTTATAAAAGGTCTAGGATGTGACAGAGGTAAAAACTGTTATAATAGTTGGTATGTTCCATCTAAAATTCTAATCTGAAAATATTGGAGCCGTTTTTTAGATTTTATACAAAAGAAACTGGTTACATTGACTCATAAAGTCCAAGATTTGTGATAGATCTAGGGAATGACGAAACGAACTGAATATGTTCAACAACTAGAAAATAATTACTGATATTAACCTCACAGTGGGATGGAAATTTTGGCCTAAAGGAGTATAATAACAGAAAAATAAAATCATTCACATTCAGATGGTCAATCATCTTGTATGGCAATTCCCTATTCGTATGTAGTAGCTTTGTTCATAAGGGATTAGTGAAATGTTTTCAAAGGATAATTGAACGCCGGACCTCACGCGACGACGACATAAACGAGAATTAAATTGCCAGCAGAGCTCGTCATTTTTTTTTTTTAATAGTTTATTTGAACTCCGGTTCTCCAATCTGAGTGAGAAGCAAAGTGACAATTTTGCGGATGAGAGATTTTTTGCTGTCTATACTTGAACAAAATTCATTATTCTTACTGACAAAATTGTCTATTATTATTAGTTTGTTGTTGATAATTTCTCAATTTCGTCATTACTGAAGTATACATTTGTTTCAGTCACACTATGCAATCGGTTTTTAAGATATTTCAAAAATCTGTAAATTATAAAAAAAATTAAGTCGATTGATATAACTGTTTTGTGTCTTCCCACTTATTGTTTAAACTGTTCAATTTTTTGTATGAAAAAAAAATTTAAAGCCTCAAGTAGTAATTCCCTCACAGCTTCCAGTACACCTTTTAGAGCTTGTCTCTTAGTTACTATTTTCATCGGGAAATATCTTATTACTTTTTAATTCATTATATTCTCTAGTTTCGAAAAATATGATCAGAAGTGTTTGAACTATTATTCTTATCAAATCAAAAAGACTAAAAATAATTGTCCGTCCAAAGGTTTAATGTAACTCCGTCACATTCTTAAATGTCGGCATTCTTCGTTAATAGAGTTGGAGAAACTTATTCAAGGGATTTTTTTTTCTACTTCTGTACCCAGCTTTTGATTTAGAGAGATAAAATATCTCACGGTGATCACCGCGTAAAGAAAACGCTATCCGGTAGTCCATATTCTATCAGGTGTCATTTCCTAAATCTCTTCTTCTCATTATTATTAATTTTTTTAAAATTAATATTCCCGTTTATATTCTGTTGTTTTCTCAAGCTTGTAGATTTTTATTTCAAATGACAATCAAATTGGAAAAATCTACAGACGTTTTATCACCGATCTCAATGACTTTTTTAGATGATGTCTTTCCAATGCGCATAAGGAGTAAAAAAATATGAAGTTATTTTATATACTTTTAGCAATTAAGTTTTTATTGTTTTCGAGTTTTCCTTTGTTTAGATGTAAGGGTTCTTATAAACCAATCGATTTTGTGTTTTTTATCTACAATAAAAAAAAAAATCTTTCTGATTATATTTGATGAGTTTAAATGTATAAACAATTACACAAACCAAAATAAAATATAACTTTTGGTGAAATCTAAACCACTTCTAAGTTTCATGTAAGTGGGTAAAATCGTGTTAATGTATTCGCATTTTTTTTAATTAACTGTAATGTGATTGTTAATCTGTCGCGAAGCATACTCTGAATGTTCAGTCGTTAAACAAATATCTCTAATTCAGCCTTTTTTTTAGATTGGACCATCTAATAAAATACCTCTAGTAAACAAAATGGTCACATGAACTCCCTGGCTTTTCCTTCTACAGTAGTGATCATTTTGATGTTACATTACTTCATTGGAAATGCGAGGAACTCCCACTACAATAAAAATAACAGCTAATTAATATATAACTCACCGTCAAAACCAATGATGGATTTCAATTTGAGAAATTTCACATCATGTTTCACACCACTCATATTTTAAACTTTAATCTTAGCACAATGTATGATGTAGGTTGGCACAAAATAACCAATGTTTAAGTGAAACTATGGCAACGTGTTGGCATCGCTTCACCATGTGATATGACTCATTGGTCATGTAGGAATAATATTAATGGCTACTCATAACTAAGAAAATAAATCAATAATAAAAGGCTAGATATTTTAAAATCGATGAAAATACTCGATCGATAAAAAAGGTGATAATTTCTTATAAGTGATCATTATCATAACATAAAAGTACAAGTAAACAGTCGGAAATAGAAAATGATTTTACTAAAAACTTATGAAATATTTTTAACCAATAGCAGCGAAAATATGGTACGTGCGTCAAGAAGTTGCCCGAGGAAATTTAAGAAATTTGAATTTAGCAGCACGGATAAACAGTCAGTTCAATACTGAAGTAATATAAATTATTGATTTTATGTTAAGTATAACTACAATTTTTGTATTGATTCACCGTTGTTACATATAGATAATACAGATAAAAGATAACCTTTTATAAAAAGAACTGAACTACAAATACAAGTACAGTTACAGGTAGTTGGAAAGTATCTGCAGATACGGTTCCTTTCGAGTACTTTGTATTTGACGGACCGAAATTCATTTTTGCAAGTACAGTATCTGTACTTGAAACTCATAAGTACAACTGTAGTTGAAAAAACGTCACTGCAAATACTTTCCTCAACTAGTACTTGGTTTTGTTGTGAGTATTTAAAATACAAAATATGATTTCTGAATTTTACCATATAAAGATCCATTAATATGTTTCAGGAGATGACGAAAATTAAAATGCTATTGATTTTAAGATCATGAATCGAATTATTAAAACTTTTATGATTTCTAACATTTAGGGGTTCTTTGGCATGTTTTAGGAGATGAAAAAAATTAAAATGCTATCGATTTTATGATAACATGTTTCGCCTATCGATTTATTTTATCTTTTACGATTTCTAAAGGGGCCTCTACATGTTGGCCGAGCCATGGCGAACTCAGACATACGCGAGCATGTGGATGGGTGGCTTGGCTTGGTTGGCCTAGGCTCGTTGCCGAGCCGTCGAGAGTCGGTTTTTGGACACAGATCAAAGGGGTTCGTGAGAGCGCTCGTGTAGCATCTACACCATTGTTCTTTGTCTAGTTGCAACTGAGAGCTGTTAGGAGGTTAAAGGTGTTTGTTGGTACTTTTTTATAATAAGTTTTATATTTAATCTTATTTATTTATATTTAATTTCCTTTCATTTTCTTTTTTTGTAATAAAAATAATACAATCCAAGTGGAATGACTGAAAACACTTCAACGTCCTCCATGTTTGCCTCTCTGAATAACACTGACATGTGGATGGTCCGCACTTGGCTCGCCGAGCATTTGTACGAGCCTCCGAGCCATGGCGAGCGGCCAACATGTGGATCCACCTTAAAATATTAGGGTCTGGGTGCTGATAACTAACATATAATCGATTTTCTGATATTGGAGTTTTTTTTAAATATAATTTATTTATTGTTATTTATAACTTTTGACAACCGATTTTTGACATATTAGTGTCCCCTTATATATTTCTTGAGACGCAGAAACTGAAAATGCTATCGATTTAAAAATCACGTATTGATTTATTTTAACTTTTCCGATTTCAAAAATATCAGGGTCCCTTTATTTGTTTCCAGAGGTGCTAAGAACGAAAATAGAATAGATTTTATGATCGGGCAAATAAAAATAGATTTATTTTAACATTTCCGATTCCTACAATATTATGGTCATCTCATATGTTTTCAGTGATGCTGAGAATGAAAATATAATCGATTTTATGATCAGGCACTTAAAAATCGATTTATTTTAACTTATACGATTTCTATAATATTATGATTCTCTTATATGTTTTCAGTGGTGCTGAAAACAAAAATAAAATCGCTTTTATGATAGCATATTCGCCTATCAGTTTATTTTAACATATGTGTTTCTTGAAACGCAGAAAATGAAAATGCTATCGATTTAAAGATCACTTATTGATTTAGTTTAACTTTTGCGATTTTTAAAATATCGTATAAGGGACCCTTATATGTTTTCAGTGATGCTGAGAACGAAAATGTAATAGATTTTATGAACGGGCACATACAAATCGATTTATTTTAGCTTTTACTATTTCTACAATATCAGGGTCCCCTTATAGGTTTTCAGAGGTGCTGAAAATGAAAACAGAATCGATTTTATGATGTGGCACATAAAAATCGATTCATTTTAACTTTTACGATTTCTATCTTGTTTTTCTTCACGCCATATAAGCCACTGAATAAGAATGTTGAATATTGAAAGAGCTATGAAATTATTGAAACAAAATATCGATTTTCCATTTTGAAAGTTTACATAAAATTATCTATTATTTTTTAACTAAAAATCGATATTTCGATGAAATAATGTCGGCATATCGTTGCTAAACTTGATATCAATATTAATAAGAATGTTAAATATCGAAATAGGTATGAAATATTGAAATATAATATAGATATTTTATTTCCAAACTTTTCATAAAATCTTCTAGCCATTTTTAACGACATAGTGATATTTTGATCAAATAATCTTGGAATATTTACTAGCCTTTTATATCGCTTTCCATAAAGTTTTCTTGTATTTTTAAACAAAATATCGATATTTCTATAAAATAATAGGGGAATATTGTTACTAAACTTCGATATTGATAGTAATAAAAATTTCGAATATCGAAATAGGTGTGAAATTAATGGAACAAAATATTTCATGTTTGAATATAAGAATGTCTCTGATATTAAGAATAATGTCAATGCAATATTAATATTTTGTTGGATTATCGTTACCAATGTTTGATATGTATAACAAACCAAATTATTGGATTTGTTTTATGTGGAGGATGTTGATATTTGAATTGGATATTATTTGGTAATATCCATAATTTAAACTGGAGAATATTTGTGTATTTATGTTTTTAACATTTTTTTCTGAAAACAATTTATCCAATTATATTTTAGATCATACTTTTTATGTTTATATTATGATTGCCATGGTGTTGCTTTGCTTTACCGTTATTATGGATTATTTACATGTTTTGATTAGGTATGAATGAAATAAATCTTCCTATGATATGCTATATTATCATTTTATAATTATTATTGCTTTAATTCGTTAAATTTTCGATATTTAAATATCGATATTTTAGTGCCGATATCGATATTTAGCTTCCGATATCCCCTAGCAGTTGGTAAAAAGTCTTTGGTCCAATGCTTGTTATATACTGAGCTAATTTATTGTCTTGTAGTAGCATCGGTTTCTATGACGGCATTTGTCCTGTTGTTTATTGTTTTTTCCAGGAAAGTTATTGCAAAAAAATCGTATGTAAACCGAACGGTATTTCGATACGTGATGAAACGATCTCAGAAAGCTTCGGGACTGGCCGTATGAATTGATAATGCTCTGGCTTTTCTGCGCGAGGAATTTGAAGAATTGTCCCAAGAAATGTCATCCAATAGAAGACAATGTTCCTTGTCGGGAGAGGTGGACTTCGCTTGTGAAGGGGCTTTGTGTGATTGTTACAATTATAGATATATACGTATCTAAAAAGCAAAGAAGACTATTAACTAAATTGCTTCACATTGCTACTTGGTTATTGACAAAATATCCACAAATAAAACACAATTACCACTCTACGAAGGATATATTTATGTGTGGGTTGTTCATATGCTAGTACTATGTACGAGTATGTCAACAAATTAACTACGTGGTGTATAATCTAAAAATAATTTTATTTTTATTTTTGTAGGTTCAAGCTTGAAACATGCCTGAAAGTGAAGAAGAACAAAAAAAAAAGGTACTTAATTGAAATTATCTATTGATTTTATATTACAAATTATTTGTTTAAACTGTCACATTTGTAATCTATTTCAATACAGATACCTAACTTTCTCTGCCATGAAAATACAGAAAAAGAACTTCTGATTTTTTTCTGTACTGATGCTTGTTAAAATAAGTATAGCTTTTTTTTACATTGATCTCAGTTGTCATATAAATTTGGGGATCCTTGCATAGATGTAGACAAGATCCCATACACATAGATGTAGACAAGATCCCATAGAAATAAATGTAGATAGGATCCCATAAATATAGATGTGGTTACGATCCCATACGTATAGGTGTAGATAGGATCCCATAAATATAGGTGTAGATAAAATTCCATACATATAGGTGTAGATAAAATCCCATACATATAGGTGTAGATAGAATTCCATAAATATAGGAGTAGATAGAATACCATACATATAGCTGTAGATAGGATCCCATACATACAGGTATATATGTATGTATAAGTTAAGTATCGGCGAAAGCTAAATGTCAAAAAAGAGAAGAAGGAATAAGATGTAACACGTGTGAACTGCTGTAACATACTAACTTTATTGGGTTCGGTATATCTCTTTATATACATGCGATCAGCTGATCTCCTCAGTCAGCTGACATCGAAGTAACAGCTGACTAAGGCTGTAACTGCCCCCTCCCCACCAGCAATTAAAAAAAATACCACGTAATTTATTCAGTACATCACCATTATCGAAGTTAAATGAAAAAAAAAATTATATAAATATAAATGAAAAAGAAAAATACAACAGATAAGATTGAGATGAGGACACTCCGGATTACTCTTGCGCAGGGGTTTCGGTTAGTGGGACTTCAAGTTGTTCAATATGAACGGCCCTGCGCTTTTTAGGTTCTCTAATGCTCTCAATAGTTACAACATTATGTTCTTTTATTATTATCACCCTGAATGGTCCCTCGTATCGCTGTATCTCCTTACCCCTGTATCTCCTTCCCCCGGATCGATAGGACGTTTATACGCTCCACGATGATGGTGGAGACTGTGCAAGACGGAGAATGGCAAAAGGAGGTTACTCTAGCTCACCACCAAGGAAAAACAAATCATCGCGGTGCGAGCGAGACGTTACAAGCCCTCAAGCGTCGCTACTTTTGGTGGGGGATGAAGAAGAAGGTTCAGGAAGTTATAGGAGGTTGCGATATATGCCTCAGTACGAATTACGACCGCCACCCGCCTAAGGCCGTGCAAGAGGAAACACCCACTGCATTGGAACCATTTAGTGACACTGATTGACTCATTTACATTGAAAGGGTTTAAGTGGATAACCGTCATCGACCCGTTTAGCAAAGTGGCCATGGCACATCTGGCCCAAGATAGGACAGCGGAGGCAGTAATAGTCACGCTGAGGACATGGTTCCAATTTTATGGGGTCCCAAGGTGAATTTCCTCCGACGGGGGTCGTGAATTCGATGTCACAATCAGGGGAGAGATGAAGACTTTAGAGGTAGAGTGGCATATTAACATCCCAGGTCATCCTAGAAGTAGAGGGGGTATTGAACGACTGCATAGCACTCTGAATGACTCTGATTGCGGGTATATCGTGCGGATGAGGCAATGGTAAGGGCGATAGCCGCGTATAATCACTCCATTCATACCACTACGGGGTTTTCACTTTTTGAGGTCCTCTTTGGCCTGCAAGGGAGACGGAGGAACTTTATGGACACGGCGGAGGCGGATAGGGAAATTGTGAATCACGGGATGGTCATGCGGAAGTTGTGGGAAAAAGCGAGAGGGCGAATAGAGAGGGAGAAACATCGGCGAGTGGAACGACAGAATTTAAACCTTCGCGATGTGATGGGAGACATTAAAATTGGGACTGTCGTGTACCGCCGTTTAGGGTCCAATAGGAGCAAGGAATCTCGGCGGTATGAGGGGCCATTTCGGGTGATAAACATTAGGGAACATAACGTGGTAATCATCGAGAGTATACAGGAACCGAGAAAGAGGCGGAAGGTTCACGTAGAACAATTAAGGTTACCAGCGATAACAACTCCAGAGACACCTGGGCCCTGTTTGAATGAAAGCTAATAGTATTAGTTCGTGGTACAAGTGTAGAAACTAGTGTGGTAATAATACTAATACTTATTTTTTCCATGATAGGGATGACTATTAGTGATATTACAGGAGTTAAAAAATAACAAAGTACAAGTTACTATTGTACAAGTCAGTGTAATTGTATCAAGTTAAATCGACAAGACTAATAGTATTAGTTTGTACTTTATTATGAAACAGGGCCCTGGAGTGCCTCCTTCCTAAGCTTAGGTATACAGATTTTCGTTTTTTTTTTTTGTTTGTTTGTTTCGTAGTATCGGAGTGTAAATAAGAAAAAGTGTGAGTGGAAGAAAAGTGTAAATAGCCTTAATATGTAGATACAAAATTGTGTAAATAGCAAAATGTTAGGTTAAGTTTGTCAAGGTGTGTTTATCTAGTTTTTTTTTATTATTTTGTAACATATAGAATGGTATTTTATTTTTGTTATTTTTACTTTTTTTTTGGAGTTTACGAGGAATTGCTCGTAAACTGGCAGGGGGGAGTTATAAACAGAGCATACGTATTATGAGTCTTAATACCTAAACTCCCCATGTCAACAAGCCAGAATGTTTATATAGAGGATTATACAGGAGAATAAATCAGTATCTTAGTTGAGCTTGCGTGTCTCATTTCATGCCTCTATTTTTTTTTTTTTTAAATCTACAGTTCTGACTCATCATAACTTATATATGTATGTATGTATATATATAAGTTAAGTATTGGCGAAAGCAAAATGTCAAAAAAGAGAAGAAGGAATAAGATGTAACACGT